>NW_024608201.1:0-53105 GCF_018296145.1 Oncorhynchus tshawytscha
GGCAGTAGATCTAGCTGGTGTGTCATATTATAATAGAGACAGTAGATCTAGCTGGTCTGTCATAATATAATAGAGACAGTTGATCTAGCTGGTCCTTCATATTATAATAGAGACAATAGATCTAGCTGGTTTGTCATATTATAATAGAGACAGTAGATCTAGCTGGTCTGTCATATTATAATAGAGACAGTAGATCTAGCTGGTCTGTCAAAATATATTACTGACAGTAGATCTAGATGGTCTGTCATATTATAATAGAGACACAGATCTACCTGGTCTGTCATATTATAATAGAGACAGTAGATCTAGCTGGTCTGTCATATTATAATAGAGACAGTAGATCTAGCTGGTCTGTCATATTATAATAGAGACAGTAGATCTAGCTGGTCTGTAATAATATAATAGCCACAGTTGATCTTGCTGTGTTGTCATATTATAATAGAGACAGTAGATCTAGCTGGTCCGTCATATTTTAATTGAGACAGCAGATCTAGCTGGTCTGTCATAATATAATAGAGACAGTTGATCTAGCTGGTCTGTCATATTATAATAGAGACAGTAGATCTAGCTGGTCTGTCATATCATAATAGAGACAATAGATCTAGCTGGTCTGTCATATTATAATAGAGACACTAGATCTAGCTGGTCTGTCATATTATAATAGAGACAGTAGATCTATCTGGTCTGTCATGTTATAATAAAGACAGTAGATCTAGCTGGTCTTTAATAATATAATAGAGACAGTAGATCTAGCTGGTCTGTCATATTATAATAGAGACAGTAGATCTAGCTGGTCTGTCATATTATAATAGAGACAGTAGATCTAGCTGGTCTGTCATATTATAATAGAGACAGTAGATCTAGCTGGTCTGTCATAATATAATAGAGACAGTAGATCTAGCTGGTCTGTCATATTATAATAGAGACAGTAGATCTAGCTGGTCTGTCATATTATAATAGAGACAGTAGATCTAGCTGGTCTGTCATATTATAATAGAGACAGTAGATCTAGCTGGTCTGTCATATTATAATAGAGACAGTAGATCTAGCTGGTCTGTCATATTATAATAGAGACAGTAGATCTAGCTGGTCTGTCATATTATAATAGAGACAGTAGATCTAGCTGGTCTGTCATATTATAATAGAGACAGTAGATCTAGCTGGTCTGTCATATTATAATAGAGACAGTAGATCTAGCTGGTCTGTCATATATAATAGAGACAGTAGATCTAGCTGGTCTGTCTAGAGACAGTAGTCTGGTCTGTCATATTATAATAGAGACAGTAGATCTAGCTGGTCTGTCATATTATAATAGAGACAGTAGATCTAGCTGGTCTGTCATATATAATAGAGACAGTAGATCTAGCTGGTCTGTCATATTATAATAGAGACAGTAGATCTAGCTGGTCTGTCATATTATAATAGAGACAGTAGATCTAGCTGGTCTGTCATATTATAATAGAGACAGTAGATCTAGCTGGTCTGTCATATTATAATAGAGACAGTAGATCTAGCTGGTCTGTCATATTATAATAGAGACAGTAGATCTAGCTGGTCTGTCATATTATAATAGAGACAGTAGATCTAGCTGGTCTGTCATATTATAATAGAGACAGTAGATCTAGCTGGTCTGTCATATTATAATAGAGACAGTAGATCTAGCTGGTCTGTCATATTATAATAGAGACAGTAGATCTAGCTGGTCTGTCATATTATAATAGAGACAGTAGATCTAGCTGGTCTGTCATATTATAATAGAGACAGTAGATCTAGCTGGTCTGTCATATCTATAATAGAGACAGTAGATCTAGCTGGTCTGTCATATTATAATAGAGACAGTAGATCTAGCTGGTCTGTCATATTATAATAGAGACAGTAGATCTAGCTGGTCTGTCATATTATAATAGAGACAGTAGATCTAGCTGGTCTGTCATATTATAATAGAGACAGTAGATCTAGCTGGTCTGTCATATTATAATAGAGACAGTAGATCTAGCTGGTCTGTCATATTATAATAGAGACAGTAGATCTAGCTGGTCTGTCATATTATAATAGAGAGATCAGCTGGATCTAGCTGGTCTGTCATATTATAATAGAGACAGTAGATCTAGCTGGTCTGTCATATTATAATAGAGACAGTAGATCTAGCTGGTCTGTCATATTATAATAGAGACAGTAGATCTAGCTGGTCTGTCATATTATAATAGAGACAGTAGATCTAGCTGGTCTGTCATATTATAATAGAGACAGTAGATCTAGCTGGTCTGTCATATTATAATAGAGACAGTAGATCTAGCTGGTCTGTCATATTATAATAGAGACAGTAGATCTAGCTGGTCTGTCATATTATAATAGAGACAGTAGATCTAGCTGGTCTGTCATATTATAATAGAGACAGTAGATCTAGCTGGTCTGTCATATTATAATAGAGACAGTAGATCTAGCTGGTCTGTCATATTATAATAGAGACAGTGTCATAGATCTAGCTAGCTGGTCTGTCATATTATAATAGAGACAGTAGATCTAGCTGGTCTGTCATATTATAATAGAGACAGTAGATCTAGCTGGTCTGTCATATTATAATAGAGACAGTAGATCTAGCTGGTCTGTCATATTATAATAGAGACAGTAGATCTAGCTGGTCTGTCATATTATAATAGAGACAGTAGATCTAGCTGGTCTGTCATATTATAATAGAGACAGTAGATCTAGCTGGTCTGTCATAATATAATAGAGACAGTAGATCTAGCTGGTCTGTCATATTATAATAGAGACAGTAGATCTAGCTGGTCTGTCATATTATAATAGAGACAGTAGATCTAGCTGGTCTGTCATATTATAATAGAGACAGTAGATCTAGCTGGTCTGTCATATTATAATAGAGACAGTAGATCTAGCTGGTCTGTCATATTATAATAGAGACAGTAGATCTAGCTGGTCTGTCATATTATAATAGAGACAGTAGATCTAGCTGGTCTGTCATATTATAATAGAGACAGTAGATCTAGCTGGTCTGTCATATTATAATAGAGACAGTAGATCTAGCTGGTCTGTCATATTATAATAGAGACAGTAGATCTAGCTGGTCTGTCATAATATAATAGAGACAGTAGATCTAGCTGGTCTGTCATATTATAATAGAGACAGTAGATCTAGCTGGTCTGTCATATTATAATAGAGACAGTAGATCTAGCTGGTCTGTCATATTATAATAGAGACAGTAGATCTAGCTGGTCTGTCATATTATAATAGAGACAGTAGATCTAGCTGGTCTGTCATATTATAATAGAGACAGTAGATCTAGCTGGTCTGTCATATTATAATAGAGACAGTAGATCTAGCTGGTCTGTCATATTATAATAGAGACAGTAGATCTAGCTGGTCTGTCATAAAATAATAGAGACAGTAGATCTTGCTGGTCTGTCATATTATAGAGACAGTAGATCTAGCTGGTCTTTCATAATAAAATAGAGACAGTAGATCTAGCTGGTCTGTCATATTATAATAGAGACAGTAGATCTAGCTGGTCTGTCATATTATAATAGAGACAGTAGATCTAGCTGGTCTGTCATATTATAATAGAGACAGTAGATCTAGCTGGTCTGTCATATTATAGAGACAGTAGATCTAGCTGGTCTGTCAAAATATAATAGAGACAGTAGATCTAGCTGGTCTGTCATATTATAATAGAGACAGTAGATCTAGCTGGTCTGTCATATTATAATAGAGACAGTAGATCTAGCTGGTCTGTCATATTATAATAGAGACAGTAGATCTAGCTGGTCTGTCATATTATAATAGAGACAGTAGATCTAGCTGGTCTGTCATAATATAATAGAGACAGTAGATCTAGCTGGTCTGTCATATTGTAATAGAGACAGTAGATCTAGCTGGCCTGTCATATTATAATAGCGACAGTAGATCTAGCTGGTCTGTCATATTATAATAGAGACAGTAGATCTAGCTGGTCTGTCATAATATAATAGAGACAGTAGATCTAGCTGGTCTGTCATATTATAATAGAGACAGTAGATCTAGCTGGTCTGTCATATTATAATAGAGACAGTAGATCTAGCTGGTCTGTCATATTATAATAGAGACAGTAGATCTAGCTGGTCTGTCATATTATAATAGAGACAGTAGATCTAGCTGGTCTGTCATATTATAATAGAGACAGTAGATCTAGCTGGTCTGTCATATTATAATAGAGACAGTAGATCTAGCTGGTCTGTCATATTATAATAGAGACAGTAGATCTAGCTGGTCTGTCATAATATAATAGAGACAGTAGATCTAGCTGGTCTGTCATATTATAATAGAGACAGTAGATCTAGCTGGTCTGTCATATTATAATAGAGACAGTAGATCTAGCTGGTCTGTCATATTATAATAGAGACAGTAGATCTAGCTGGTCTGTCATATTATAATAGAGACAGTAGATCTAGCTGGTCTGTCATATTATAATAGAGACAGTAGATCTAGCTGGTCTGTCATATTATAATAGAGACAGTAGATCTAGCTGGTCTGTCATATTATAATAGAGACAGTAGATCTAGCTGGTCTGTCATATTATAATAGAGACAGTAGATCTAGCTGGTCTGTCATATTATAATAGAGACATCTAGCTAGATCTAGCTGGTCTGTCATATTATAATAGAGACAGTAGATCTAGCTGGTCTGTCATATTATAATAGAGACAGTAGATCTAGCTGGTCTGTCATATTATAATAGAGACAGTAGATCTAGCTGGTCTGTCATATTATAATAGAGACAGTAGATCTAGCTGGTCTGTCATATCATAATAGAGACAATAGATCTAGCTGGTCTGTCATATTATAATAGAGACAGTAGATCTAGCTGGTCTGGTCTGTCAGTAGATGGTCTGTATAATAGAGACAGTAGATCTAGCTGGTCTGTCATAATTATAATAGAGACAGTAGATCTAGTTGGTTTGTCATATTATAATAGAGACAATAGATCTAGCTGGTCTGTCATATTATAATAGAGACAGTAGATCTAGCTGGTCTGTCATATTATAATAGAGACAGTAGATCTAGCTGGTCTGTCATATTATAATAGAGACAGTAGATCTAGCTGGTTGGTCATATTATAATCGAGACAGTAGATGTAGCTGGTCTGTCATAATATAATAGAAACCATAGATCTCGCTGGTCTGTCATAATATAATAGCGACAGTAGATCTAGCTTGTCTGTCATAATATAATAGAGACAGTAGATCTAGCTGGTCTGTCATATTATAATAGAGCAGTAGATCTAGCTGGTGTGTCATATTATAATAGAGACAGTAGATCTAGCTGGTCTGTCATAATATAATAGAGACAGATCTAGCTGGTCCTTCATATTATAATAGCTGATCTAGCTGGTCTGTCATATTATAATAGAGACAGTAGATCTAGCTGGTCTGTCATATTATAATAGAGACAGTAGATCTAGCTGGTCTGTCATATTATAATAGAGACAGTAGATCTAGCTGGTCTGTCATATATAATAGAGACAGTAGATCTAGCTGGTCTGTCATATTATAATAGAGACAGTAGATCTAGCTGGTCTGTCATATTATAATAGAGACAGTAGATCTAGCTGGTCTGTCATATTATAATAGAGACAGTAGATCTAGCTGGTCTGTCATATTATAATAGAGACAGTAGATCTAGCTGGTCTGTCATATATAATAGAGACAGTAGATCTAGCTGGTCTGTCATAATATAATAGAGACAGTAGATCTAGCTGGTCTGTCATATTATAATAGAGACAGTAGATCTAGCTGGTCTGTCATAATATAATAGAGACAGTAGATCTAGCTGGTCTGTCATATTATAATAGAGACAGTAGATCTAGCTGGTCTGTGTCATATCATATAATAGAGACAGTAGATCTAGCTGGTCTGTCATATTATAATAGAGACAGTAGATCTAGCTGGTCTGTCATATTATAATAGAGACAGTAGATCTAGCTGGTCTGTCATAATATAATAGAGACAGTAGATCTAGCTGGTCTGTCATAATATAATAGAGACAGTAGATCTAGCTGGTCTGTCATATTATAATAGAGACAGTAGATCTAGCTGGTCTGTCAAATTATAATCGAGACAGTAGATCTAGCTGGTCTGTCATATTATAATAGAGACAGTAGATCTAGCTGGTCTGTCAAATTATAATCGAGACAGTAGATCTAGCTGGTCTGTCATATTATAATAGAGACAGTAGATCTAGCTGGTCTGTCAAATTATAATCGAGACAGTAGATCTAGCTGGTCTGTCATATTATAATAGAGACAGTAGATCTAGCTGGTCTGTCATATTATATTATTATAGAGACAGTAGATCTAGCTGGTCTGTCATATTATAATAGAGACAGTAGATCTAGCTGGTCTGTCATATTATAATAGAGACAGTAGATCTAGCTGGTCTGTCATATTATAATAGAGACAGTAGATCTAGCTGGTCTGTCATATTATAATAGAGACAGTAGATCTAGCTGGTCTGTCATATTATAATAGAGACAGTAGATCTAGCTTGTCTGTCATATTATAATAGAGACAGTAGATCTAGCTGGTCTGTCATATTATAATAGAGACAGTAGATCTAGCTGGTCTGTCATATTATAATAGAGACAGTAGATCTAGCTGGTCTGTCATATTATAATAGAGACAGTAGATCTAGCTGGTCTGTCATATTATAATAGAGACAGTAGATCTAGCTGGTCTGTCATATTATAAGAGACAGTAGATCTAGTAGATCTAGCTGGTCATATTATGTCATAGATCTATAATAGAGACAGTAGATCTAGCTGGTCTGTCATATTATAATAGAGACAGTAGATCTAGCTGGTCTGTCATATTATAATAGAGACAGTAGATCTAGCTGGTCTGTCATATTATAATAGAGACAGTAGATCTAGCTGGTCTGTCATATTATAATAGAGACAGTAGATCTAGCTGGTCTGTCATATATAATAGAGACAGTAGATCTAGCTGGTCTGTCATATTATAATAGAGACAGTAGATCTAGCTGGTCTGTCATATTATAATAGAGACAGTAGATCTAGCTGGTCTGTCATATTATAATAGAGACAGTAGATCTAGCTGGTCTGTCATATTATAATAGAGACAGTAGATCTAGCTGGTCTGTCATATTATAATAGAGACAGTAGATCTAGCTGGTCTGTCATATTATAATAGAGACAGTAGATCTAGCTGGTCTGTCATAATATAATAGAGACAGTACATCTAGCTGGTCTGTCATATTATAATAGAGACAGTAGATCTAGATGGTCGGTCATATTATAATAGAGACAGTAGATCTAGCTGGTCTGTCATATTATAATAGAGACAGTAGATCTAGCTGGTCTGTCATAATATAATAAAGACAGTAGATATAGCTGGTCTGTCATAATATATTACTGACAGTAGATCTAGATGGTCTGTCATATTATAATAGAGACAGTAGATCTAGCTGGTCTGTCATATTATAATAGAGACAGTAGATCTAGCTGGTCTGTCATATTATAATAGAGACAGTAGATCTAGCTGGTCTGTCATATTATAATAGAGACAGTAGATCTAGCTGGTCTGTCATATTATAATAGAGACAGTAGATCTAGCTGGTCTAGACTGATCTAGCTGGTCTGTCATATTATAATAGAGACAGTAGATCTCTGTCATATTATAATAGCTGGTCTGTCATATTATAATAGAGACAGTAGATCTAGCTGGTCTGTCATAATATAATAGAGACAGTAGATCTAGCTGGTCTGTCATATTATAATAGAGACAGTAGATCTAGCTGGTCTGTCATATTATAATAGAGACAGTAGATCTAGCTGGTCTGTCATATTATAATAGAGACAGTAGATCTAGCTGGTCTGTCATATTATAATAGAGACAGTAGATCTAGCTGGTCTGTCATAATATAATAGAGACAGTAGATCTAGCTGGTCTGTCATATTATAATAGAGACAGTAGATCTAGCTGGTCTGTCATATATAATAGAGACAGTAGATCTAGCTGGTCTGTCATATTATAATAGAGACAGTAGATCTAGCTGGTCTGTCATATATATAATAGAGACAGTAGATCTAGCTGGTCTGTCATATTATAATAGAGACAGTAGATCTAGCTGGTCTGTCATATTATAATAGAGACAGTAGATCTAGCTGGTCTGTCATATTATAATAGAGACAGTAGATCTAGCTGGTCTGTCATATTATAATAGAGACAGTAGATCTAGCTGGTCTGTCATATTATAATAGAGACAGTAGATCTAGCTGGTCTGTCATATTATAATAGAGACAGTAGATCTAGCTGGTCTGTCATATTATAATAGAGACAGTAGATCTAGCTGGTCTGTCATATTATAATAGAGACAGTAGATCTAGCTGGTCTGTCATATTATAATAGAGACAGTAGATCTAGCTGGTCTGTCATATTATAATAGAGACAGTAGATCTAGCTGGTCTGTCATATTATAATAGAGACAGTAGATCTAGCTGGTCTGTCATATTATAATAGAGACAGTAATCTAGCTGGTCTGTCATATTATAATAGAGACAGTAGATCTAGCTGGTCTGTCATATATAATAGAGACAGTAGATCTAGCTGGTCTGTCATATTATAATAGAGACAGTAGATCTAGCTGGTCTGTCATATTATAATAGAGACAGTAGATCTAGCTGGTCTGTCATATTATAATAGAGACAGTAGATCTAGCTGGTCTGTCATATTATAATAGAGACAGTAGATCTAGCTGGTCTGTCATATTATAATAGAGACAGTAGATCTAGCTGGTCTGTCATATTATAATAGAGACAGTAGATCTAGCTGGTCTGTCATATTATAATAGAGACAGTAGATCTAGCTGGTCTGTCATAATATAATAGAGACAGTAGATCTAGCTGGTCTGTCATATTATAATAGAGACAGTAGATCTAGCTGGTCTGTCATATTATAATAGAGACAGTAGATCTAGCTGGTCTGTCATATTATAATAGAGACAGTAGATCTAGCTGGTCTGTCATATTATAATAGAGACAGTAGATCTAGCTGGTCTGTCATAGATCTAGCTGGTCTGTATAATAGAGACAGTAGATCTAGCTGGTCTGTCATATTATAATAGAGACAGTAGATCTAGCTGGTCTGTCATATTATAATAGAGACAGTAGATCTAGCTGGTCTGTCATATTATAATAGAGACAGTAGATCTAGCTGGTCTGTCATATTATAATAGAGACAGTAGATCTAGCTGGTCTGTCATATTATAATAGAGACAGTAGATCTAGCTGGTCTGTCATATTATAATAGAGACAGTAGATCTAGCTGGTCTGTCATATTATAATAGAGACAGTAGATCTAGCTGGTCTGTCATATTATAATAGAGACAGTAGATCTAGCTGGTCTGTCATATTATAATAGAGACAGTAGATCTAGCTGGTCTGTCATATTATAATAGAGACAGTAGATCTAGCTGGTCTGTCATAATATAATAGAGACAGTAGATCTAGCTGGTCTGTCATATTATAATAGAGACAGTAGATCTAGCTGGTCTGTCATAATATAATAGAGACAGTAGATCTAGCTGGTCTGTCATATTATAATAGAGACAGTAGATCTAGCTGGTCTGTCATATTATAATAGAGACAGTAGATCTAGCTGGTCTGTCATATTATAATAGAGACAGTAGATCTAGCTGGTCTGTCATATTATAATAGAGACAGTAGATCAGCTGGTCTGTCATATATAATAGAGACAGTAGATCTAGCTGGTCTGTCATATTATAATAGAGACAGTAGATCTAGCTGGTCTGTCATATTATAATAGAGACAGTAGATCTAGCTGGTCTGTCATATTATAATAGAGACAGTAGATCTAGCTGGTCTGTCATAATATAATAGAGACAGTAGATCTAGCTGGTCTGTCATATTATAATAGAGACAGTAGATCTAGCTGGTCTGTCATATTATAATAGAGACAGTAGATCTAGCTGGTCTGTCATATTATAATAGAGACAGTAGATCTAGCTGGTCTGTCATATTATAATAGAGACAGTAGATCTAGCTGGTCTGTCATATTATAATAGAGACAGTAGATCTAGCTGGTCTGTCATATTATAATAGAGACAGTAGATCTAGCTGGTCTGTCATATTATAATAGAGACAGTAGATCTAGCTGGTCTGTATAATATAATAGAGACAGTAGATCTAGCTGGTCTGTCATATTATAATAGAGACAGTAGATCTAGCTGGTCTGTCATATTATAATAGAGACAGTAGATCTAGCTGGTCTGTCATATTATAATAGAGACAGTAGATCTAGCTGGTCTGTCATATTATAATAGAGACAGTAGATCTAGCTGGTCTGTCATATATAATAGAGACAGTAGATCTAGCTGGTCTGTCATATTATAATAGAGACAGTAGATCTAGCTGGTCTGTCATAATATAATAGAGACAGTAGATCTAGCTGGTCTGTCATATTATAATAGAGACAGTAGATCTAGCTGGTCTGTCATATTATAATAGAGACAGTAGATCTAGCTGGTCTGTCATATATAATAGAATAGAGCTGGTCTGTCATATTATAATAGAGACAGTAGATCTAGCTGGTCTGTCATATTATAATAGAGACAGTAGATCTAGCTGGTCTGTCATATATAATAGAGACAGTAGATCTAGCTGGTCTGTCATATTATAATAGAGACAGTAGATCTAGCTGGTCTGTCATATTATAATAGAGACAGTAGATCTAGCTGGTCTGTCATATTATAATAGAGACAGTAGATCTAGCTGGTCTGTCATATTATAATAGAGATAGTAGATCAAGCTGGTCTGTCAAAATATAATAGAGACAGTAGATCTAGCTGGTCTGTCATATTATAATAGAGACAGTAGATCTAGCTGGTCTGTCATAATATAATAGAGACAATAGATCTAGCTGGTCTGTCATATTATAATAGGGACAGTAGATATAGCTGGCATGTCATAATATAAGAGAGACAGTAGATCTAGCTGGTCTGTCATATTGTAATAAAGACAGTAGATCTAGCTGGTCTGTCATATTATAATAGAGACAGTAGATCTAGCTGGTCTGTCATAATATAATAGAGACAGTCGATCTAGCTGGTCTGTCATAATATAATAGAGACAGTCGATCTAGCTGGTTTGTAACATTATAAAAAAGACAGTAGATCTAGCTGGTCTGTCATATTATAATAGAGACAGTAGATCTAGCTGGTCTGTCATAATATAATAGAGACAGTAGATCTAGCTGGTCTGTCATATTATAATAGAGACAGTAGATCTAGCTGGTCTGTCATATTATAATAGAGACAGTAGATCTAGCTGGTCTGTCATATTATAATAGAGACAGTAGATCTAGCTGGTCTGTCATATTATAATAGAGACAGTAGATCTAGCTGGTCTGTCATATTATAATAGAGACAGTAGATCTAGCTGGTCTGTCATATTATAATAGAGACAGTAGATCTAGCTGGTCTGTCATATTATAATAGAGACAGTAGATCTAGCTGGCTGGTCTGTCATAATATAATAGGTCATAGATCTAGCTGGTAGCTGGTCTGTCATTATAATAGAGACAGTAGATCTAGCTGGTCTGTCATATTATAATAGAGACAGTAGATCTAGCTGGTCTGTCAGTAGATCTAGCTGGTCTGTCATATAATAGAGACAGTAGATCTAGCTGGTCTGTCATATTATAATAGAGACAGTAGATCTAGCTGGTCTATAATCTAGATCTAGCTGGTCTGTCATATTATAATAGAGACAGTAGATCTAGCTGGTCTGTCATATTATAATAGAGACAGTAGATCTAGCTGGTCTGTCATATTATAATAGAGACAGTAGATCTAGCTGGTCTGTCATATTATAATAGAGACAGTAGATCTAGCTGGTCTGTCATAATATAATAGAGACAGTAGATCTAGCTGGTCTGTCATATTATAATAGAGACAGTAGATCTAGCTGGTCTGTCATATTATAATAGAGACAGTAGATCTAGCTGG
This sequence comes from Oncorhynchus tshawytscha, assembly GCF_018296145.1. Taxonomy (NCBI): domain Eukaryota; kingdom Metazoa; phylum Chordata; class Actinopteri; order Salmoniformes; family Salmonidae; genus Oncorhynchus; species Oncorhynchus tshawytscha. The sequence continues at coordinate 12,035 of NW_024608201.1, forward strand.
TCTGTCATATTATAATAGAGACAGTAGATCTAGCTGGTCTGTCATATTATAATAGAGACAGTAGATCTAGCTGGTCTGTCATATTATAATAGAGACAGTAGATCTAGCTGGTCTGTCATATTATAATAGAGACAGTAGATCTAGCTAGTCATATTATAATAGAGACAGTCTAGCTGGTCTGTCATATTATAATAGAGACAGTAGATCTAGCTGGTCTGTCATAATATAATAGAGACAGTAGATCTAGCTGGTCTCTGTCATATTATAATAGAGACAGTAGATCTAGCTGGTCTGTCATATTATAATAGAGACAGTAGATCTAGCTGGTCTGTCATATTATAATAGAGACAGTAGATCTAGCTGGTCTGTCATATTATAATAGAGACAGTAGATCTAGCTGGTCTGTCATATTATAATAGAGACAGTAGATCTAGCTGGTCTGTCATAATATAATAGAGACATAGATCTAGCTGGTCTGTCATATTATAATAGAGACAATAGATCTAGCTGGTCTGTCATAATATAATAGACACAGTAGATCTAGCTGGTCTGTCATATTATAATAGAGGCAGTAGATCTAGCTGGTGTGTCATATTATAATAGAGACAGTAGATCTAGCTGGTCTGTCATAATATAATAGAGACAGTTGATCTAGCTGGTCTGTCATATTATAATAGAGACAATAGATCTAGCTGGTTTGTCATATTATAATAGAGACAGTAGATCTAGCTGGTCTGTCATATTATAATAGAGACAGTAGATCATATTATAATAGAGACAGTAGATCTAGCTGGTCTGTCATATTATAATAGAGACAGTAGATCTAGCTGGTCTGTCATATTATAATAGAGACAGTAGATCTAGCTGGTCTGTCATATTATAATAGAGACAGTAGATCTAGCTGGTCTGTCATATTATAATAGAGACAGTAGATCTAGCTGGTCTGTCATATTATAATAGAGACAGTAGATCTAGCTGGTCTGTCATATTATAATAGAGACAGTAGATCTAGCTGGTCTGTCATAATATAATAGAGACAGTTAGATCTAGCTGGTCTGTCATATTATAATAGAGACAGTAGATCTAGCTGGTCTGTCATAATATAATAGAGACAGTAGATCTAGCTGGTCTGTCATATTATAATAGAGACAGTAGATCTAGCTGGTCTGTCATATCATAATAGAGACAGTAGATCTAGCTGGTCTGTCATATTATAATAGAGACAGTAGATCTAGCTGGTCTGTCATATTATAATAGAGACAGTAGATCTAGCTGGTCTGTCATATTATAATAGAGACAGTAGATCTAGCTGGTCTGTCATATTATAATAGAGACAGTAGATCTAGCTGGTCTGTCAGAATACAATAGAGACAGTAGATCTAGCTGGTCTGTCATATTATAATAGAGACAGTAGATCTAGCTGGTCTGTCATATTATAATAGAGACAGTAGATCTAGCTGGTCTGTCATAATATAATAGAGACAGTAGATCTAGCTGGTCTGTCATATTATAATAGAGACAGTAGATCTAGCTGGTCTGTCATATTATAATAGAGACAGTAGATCTAGCTGGTCTGTCATATTATAATAGATCTAGCTGGTCTGTCATATTATAATAGAGACAGTAGATCTAGCTGGTCTGTCATATTATAATAGAGACAGTAGATCTAGCTGGTCTGTCATATTATAATAGAGACAGTAGATCTAGCTGGTCTGTCATATTATAATAGAGACAGTAGATCTAGCTGGTCTGTCATATTATAATAGAGACAGTAGATCTAGCTGGTCTGTCATATTATAATAGAGACAGTAGATCTAGCTGGTCTGTCATATTATAATAGAGACAGTAGATCTAGCTGGTCTGTCATATTATAATAGAGACAGTAGATCTAGCTGGTCTGTCATATTATAATAGAGACAGTAGATCTAGCTGGTCTGTCATATTATAATAGAGACAGTAGATCTAGCTGGTCTGTCATATTATAATAGAGACAGTAGATCTAGCTGGTCTGTCATATTATAATAGAGACAGTAGATCTAGCTGGTCTGTCATATTATAATAGAGACAGTAGATCTAGCTGGTCTGTCATATTATAATAGAGACAGTAGATCTAGCTGGTCTGTCATATTATAATAGAGACAGTAGATCTAGCTGGTCTGTCATATTATAATAGAGACAGTAGATCTAGCTGGTCTGTCATATTATAATAGAGACAGTAGATCTAGCTGGTCTGTCATATTATAATAGAGACAGTAGATCTAGCTGGTCTGTCATATTATAATAGAGACAGTAGATCTAGCTGGTCTGTCATATTATAATAGAGACAGTAGATCTAGCTGGTCTGTCATATTATAATAGAGACAGTAGATCTAGCTGGTCTGTCATAATATAATAGAGACAGTAGATCTAGCTGGTCTGTCATATTATAATAGAGACAGTAGATCTAGCTGGTCTGTCATATTATAATAGAGACAGTAGATCTAGCTGGTCTGTCATATTATAATAGAGACAGTAGATCTAGCTGGTCTGTCATATTATAATAGAGACAGTAGATCTAGCTGGTCTGTCATATTATAATAGAGACAGTAGATCTAGCTGGTCTGTCATATTATAATAGAGACAGTAGATCTAGCTGGTCTGTCATAATATAATAGAGACAGTAGATCTAGCTGGTCTGTCATATTATAATAGAGACAGTAGATCTAGCTGGTCTGTCATATTATAATAGAGACAGTAGATCTAGCTGGTCTGTCATATTATAATAGAGACAGTAGATCTAGACTGGTTTGTCATATTATAATAGAGACAGTAGATCTAGCTGGTCTGTCATATTATAATAAAGACAGTAGATCTAGCTGGTCTGTAATAATATAATAGCCACAGTTGATCTTGCTGGTCTGTCATATTTTAATTGAGACAGTAGATCTAGCTGGTCTGTCATAATATAATAGAGACAGTTGATCTAGCTGGTCTGTCATATTATAATAGAGACAGTAGATCTAGCTGGTCTGTCATATCATAATAGAGACAACTGTCATATTATAATAGAGACAGTAGATCTAGCTGGTCTGTCATATTATAATAGAGACAGTAGATCTAGCTGGTCTGTCATATTATAATAGAGACAGTAGATCTAGCTGGTCTGTCATATTATAATAGAGACAGTAGATCTAGCTGGTCTGTCATATTATAATAGAGACAGTAGATCTAGCTGGTCTGTCATATTATAATAGAGACAGTAGATCTAGCTGGTCTGTCATATTATAATAGAGACAGTAGATCTAGCTGGTCTGTCATAATATAATAGAGACAGTAGATCTAGCTGGTCTGTCATATTATAATAGAGACAGTAGATCTAGCTGGTCTGTCATATTATAATAGAGACAGTAGATCTAGCTGGTCTGTCATATTATAATAGAGACAGTAGATCTAGCTGGTCTGTCATATTATAATAGAGACAGTAGATCTAGCTGGTCTGTCATATTATAATAGAGACAGTAGATCTAGCTGGTCTGTCATATTATAATAGAGACAGTAGATCTAGCTGGTCTGTCATATTATAATAGAGACAGTAGATCTAGCTGGTCTGTCATATTATAATAGAGACAGTAGATCTAGCTGGTCTGTCATATTATAATAGAGACAGTAGATCTAGCTGGTCTGTCATATTATAATAGAGACAGTAGATCTAGCTGGTCTGTCATATTATAATAGAGACAGTAGATCTAGCTGGTCTGTCATATTATAATAGAGACAGTAGATCTAGCTGGTCTGTCATATTATAATAGAGACAGTAGATCTAGCTGGTCTGTCATATTATAATAGAGACAGTAGATCTAGCTGGTCTGTCATATTATAATAGAGACAGTAGATCTAGCTGGTCTGTCATATTATAATAGAGACAGTAGATCTAGCTGGTCTGTCATATTATAATAGAGACAGTAGATCTAGCTGGTCTGTCATATTATAATAGAGACAGTAGATCTAGCTGGTCTGTCATATTATAATAGAGACAGTAGATCTAGCTGGTCTGTCATAATATAATAGAGACAGTAGATCTAGCTGGTCTGTCATATTATAATAGAGACAGTAGATCTAGCTGGTCTGTCATATTATAATAGAGACAGTAGATCTAGCTGGTCTGTCATATTATAATAGAGACAGTAGATCTAGCTGGTCTGTCATATTATAATAGAGACAGTAGATCTAGCTGGTCTGTCATATTATAATAGAGACAGTAGATCTAGCTGGTCTGTCATATTATAATAGAGACAGTAGATCTAGCTGGTCTGTCATATTATAATAGAGACAGTAGATCTAGCTGGTCTGTCATATTATAATAGAGACAGTAGATCTAGCTGGTCTGTCATATTATAATAGAGACAGTAGATCTAGCTGGTCTGTCATATTATAATAGAGACAGTAGATCTAGCTGGTCTGTCATAATATAATAGAGACAGTAGATCTAGCTGGTCTGTCATATTATAATAGAGACAGTAGATCTAGCTGGTCTGTCATATTATAATAGAGACAGTAGATCTAGCTGGTCTGTCATATTATAATAGAGACAGTAGATCTAGCTGGTCTGTCATATTATAATAGAGACAGTAGATCTAGCTGGTCTGTCATATTATAATAGAGACAGTAGATCTAGCTGGTCTGTCATATTATAATAGAGACAGTAGATCTAGCTGGTCTGTCATATTATAATAGAGACAGTAGATCTAGCTGGTCTGTCATATTATAATAGAGACAGTAGATCTAGCTGGTCTGTCATATTATAATAGAGACAGTAGATCTAGCTGGTCTGTCATATTATAATAGAGACAGTAGATCTAGCTGGTCTGTCATATTATAATAGAGACAGTAGATCTAGCTGGTCTGTCATATTATAATAGAGACAGTAGATCTAGCTGGTCTGTCATATTATAATAGAGACAGTAGATCTAGCTGGTCTGTCATATTATAATAGAGACAGTAGATCTAGCTGGTCTGTCATATTATAATAGAGACAGTAGATCTAGCTGGTCTGTCATATTATAATAGAGACAGTAGATCTAGCTGGTCTGTCATATTATAATAGAGACAGTAGATCTAGCTGGTCTGTCATATTATAATAGAGACAGTAGATCTAGCTGGTCTGTAATAATATAATAGAGACAGTAGATCTAGCTGGTCTGTCATATTATAATAGAGACAGTAGATCTAGCTGGTCTGTCATATTATAATAGAGACAGTAGATCTAGCTGGTCTGTCATATTATAATAGAGACAGTAGATCTAGCTGGTCTGTCATATTATAATAGAGACAGTAGATCTAGCTGGTCTGTCATAATATAATAGAGACAGTAGATCTAGCTGGTCTGTCATATTATAATAGAGACAATAGATCTAGCTGGTCTGTCATATTATAATAGAGACAGTAGATCTAGCTGGTCTGTCATATTATAAAAGAGACAGTAGATCTAGCTGGTCTGTCATAATATTAGAGACAGTAGATCTAGCTGGTCTGTCATATTATAATAGAGACAGTAGATCTACCTGGTCTGTCATATTATAATAGAGACAGTAGATCTAGCTGGTCTGTCATATTATAATAGAGACAGTAGATCTAGCCTGTTTGTCATATAATAATAGAGACAGTAGATCTAGCTGGTCTGTCATATTATAATAAAGACAGTAGATCTAGCTGGTCTGTAATAATATAATAGCCACAGTTGATCTTGCTGGTCTGTCATATTTTAATTGAGACAGTAGATCTAGCTGGTCTGTCATAATATAATAGAGACAGTTGATCTAGCTGGTCTGTCATATTATAATAGAGACAGTAGATCTAGCTGGTCTGTCATATCATAATAGAGACAATCTGTCATATTATAATAGAGACAGTAGATCTAGCTGGTCTGTCATATTATAATAGAGACAGTAGATCTAGCTGGTCTGTCATATTATAATAGAGACAGTAGATCTAGCTGGTCTGTCATAATATAATAGAGACAGTAGATCTAGCTGGTCTGTCATATTATAATAGAGACAGTAGATCTAGCTGGTCTGTCATATTATAATAGAGACAGTAGATCTAGCTGGTCTGTCATATTATAATAGAGACAGTAGATCTAGCTGGTCTGTCATATTATAATAGAGACAGTAGATCTAGCTGGTCTGTCATATTATAATAGAGACAGTAGATCTAGCTGGTCTGTCATATTATAATAGAGACAGTAGATCTAGCTGGTCTGTCATATTATAATAGAGACAGTAGATCTAGCTGGTCTGTCATATTATAATAGAGACAGTAGATCTAGCTGGTCTGTCATATTATAATAGAGACAGTAGATCTAGCTGGTCTGTCATATTATAATAGAGACAGTAGATCTAGCTGGTCTGTCATATTATAATAGAGACAGTAGATCTAGCTGGTCTGTCATATTATAATAGAGACAGTAGATCTAGCTGGTCTGTCATATTATAATAGAGACAGTAGATCTAGCTGGTCTGTCATAATATAATAGAGACAGTAGATCTAGCTGGTCTGTCATATTATAATAGAGACAGTAGATCTAGCTGGTCTGTCATATTATAATAGAGACAGTAGATCTAGCTGGTCTGTCATATTATAATAGAGACAGTAGATCTAGCTGGTCTGTCATATTATAATAGAGACAGTAGATCTAGCTGGTCTGTCATATTATAATAGAGACAGTAGATCTAGCTGGTCTGTCATATTATAATAGAGACAGTAGATCTAGCTGGTCTGTCATATTATAATAGAGACAGTAGATCTAGCTGGTCTGTCATATTATAATAGAGACAGTAGATCTAGCTGGTCTGTCATATTATAATAGAGACAGTAGATCTAGCTGGTCTGTCATATTATAATAGAGACAGTAGATCTAGCTGGTCTGTCATATTATAATAGAGACAGTAGATCTAGCTGGTCTGTCATATTATAATAGAGACAGTAGATCTAGCTGGTCTGTCATATTATAATAGAGACAGTAGATCTAGCTGGTCTGTCATATTATAATAGAGACAGTAGATCTAGCTGGTCTGTCATATTATAATAGAGACAGTAGATCTAGCTGGTCTGTCATATTATAATAGAGACAGTAGATCTAGCTGGTCTGTCATATTATAATAGAGACAGTAGATCTAGCTGGTCTGTCATATTATAATAGAGACAGTAGATCTAGCTGGTCTGTCATATTATAATAGAGACAGTAGATCTAGCTGGTCTGTCATATTATAATAGAGACAGTAGATCTAGCTGGTCTGTCATATTATAATAGAGACAGTAGATCTAGCTGGTCTGTCATATTATAATAGAGACAGTAGATCTAGCTGGTCTGTCATATTATAATAGAGACAGTAGATCTAGCTGGTCTGTCATATTATAATAGAGACAGTAGATCTAGCTGGTCTGTCATAATATAATAGAGACAGTAGATCTAGCTGGTCTGTCATATTATAATAGAGACAGTAGATCTAGCTGGTCTGTCATATTATAATAGAGACAGTAGATCTAGCTGGTCTGTCATATTATAATAGAGACAGTAGATCTAGCTGGTCTGTCATATTATAATAGAGACAGTAGATCTAGCTGGTCTGTCATATTATAATAGAGACAGTAGATCTAGCTGGTCTGTCATATTATAATAGAGACAGTAGATCTAGCTGGTCTGTCATATTATAATAGAGACAGTAGATCTAGCTGGTCTGTCATATTATAATAGAGACAGTAGATCTAGCTGGTCTGTCATATTATAATAGAGACAGTAGATCTAGCTGGTCTGTCATATTATAATAGAGACAGTAGATCTAGCTGGTCTGTCATAATATAATAGAGACAGTAGATCTAGCTGGTCTGTCATATTATAATAGAGACAGTAGATCTAGCTGGTCTGTCATATTATAATAGAGACAGTAGATCTAGCTGGTCTGTCATATTATAATAGAGACAGTAGATCTAGCTGGTCTGTCATATTATAATAGAGACAGTAGATCTAGCTGGTCTGTCATATTATAATAGAGACAGTAGATCTAGCTGGTCTGTCATATTATAATAGAGACAGTAGATCTAGCTGGTCTGTCATATTATAATAGAGACAGTAGATCTAGCTGGTCTGTCATATTATAATAGAGACAGTAGATCTAGCTGGTCTGTCATATTATAATAGAGACAGTAGATCTAGCTGGTCTGTCATATTATAATAGAGACAGTAGATCTAGCTGGTCTGTCATATTATAATAGAGACAGTAGATCTAGCTGGTCTGTCATAATATAATAGAGACAGTAGATCTAGCTGGTCTGTCATATTATAATAGAGACAGTAGATCTAGCTGGTCTGTCATATTATAATAGAGACAGTAGATCTAGCTGGTCTGTCATATTATAATAGAGACAGTAGATCTAGCTGGTCTGTCATAATATAATAGAGACAGTAGATCTAGCTGGTCTGTCATATTATAATAGAGACAGTAGATCTAGCTGGTCTGTCATATTATAATAGAGACAGTAGATCTAGCTGGTCTGTCATATTATAATAGAGACAGTAGATCTAGCTGGTCTGTCATAATATAATAGAGACAGTAGATCTAGCTGGTCTGTCATATTATAATAGAGACAGTAGATCTAGCTGGTCTGTCATATTATAATAGAGACAGTAGATCTAGCTGGTCTGTCATATTATAATAGAGACAGTAGATCTAGCTGGTCTGTCATATTATAATAGAGACAGTAGATCTAGCTGGTCTGTCATATTATAATAGAGACAGTAGATCTAGCTGGTCTGTCATATTATAATAGAGACAGTAGATCTAGCTGGTCTGTCATATTATAATAGAGACAGTAGATCTAGCTGGTCTGTCATATTATAATAGAGACAGTAGATCTAGCTGGTCTGTCATATTATAATAGAGACAGTAGATCTAGCTGGTCTGTCATATTATAATAGAGACAGTAGATCTAGCTGGTCTGTCATATTATAATAGAGACAGTAGATCTAGCTGGTCTGTCATATTATAATAGAGACAGTAGATCTAGCTGGTCTGTCATATTATAATAGAGACAGTAGATCTAGCTGGTCTGTCATATTATAATAGAGACAGTAGATCTAGCTGGTCTGTCATATTATAATAGAGACAGTAGATCTAGCTGGTCTGTCATATTATAATAGAGACAGTAGATCTAGCTGGTCTGTCATATTATAATAGAGACAGTAGATCTAGCTGGTCTGTCATATTATAATAGAGACAGTAGATCTAGCTGGTCTGTCATATTATAATAGAGACAGTAGATCTAGCTGGTCTGTCATATTATAATAGAGACAGTAGATCTAGCTGGTCTGTCATATTATAATAGAGACAGTAGATCTAGCTGGTCTGTCATATTATAATAGAGACAGTAGATCTAGCTGGTCTGTCATATTATAATAGAGACAGTAGATCTAGCTGGTCTGTCATATTATAATAGAGACAGTAGATCTAGCTGGTCTGTCATATTATAATAGAGACAGTAGATCTAGCTGGTCTGTCATAATATAATAGAGACAGTAGATCTAGCTGGTCTGTCATATTATAATAGAGACAGTAGATCTAGCTGGTCTGTCATATTATAATAGAGACAGTAGATCTAGCTGGTCTGTCATATTATAATAGAGACAGTAGATCTAGCTGGTCTGTCATAATATAATAGAGACAGTAGATCTAGCTGGTCTGTCATATTATAATAGAGACAGTAGATCTAGCTGGTCTGTCATATTATAATAGAGACAGTAGATCTAGCTGGTCTGTCATATTATAATAGAGACAGTAGATCTAGCTGGTCTGTCATATTATAATAGAGACAGTAGATCTAGCTGGTCTGTCATATTATAATAGAGACAGTAGATCTAGCTGGTCTGTCATATTATAATAGAGACAGTAGATCTAGCTGGTCTGTCATAATATAATAGAGACAGTAGATCTAGCTGGTCTGTCATATTATAATAGAGACAGTAGATCTAGCTGGTCTGTCATAATATAATAGAGACAGTAGATCTAGCTGGTCTGTCATATTATAATAGAGACAGTAGATCTAGCTGGTCTGTCATATTTATAATAGAGACAGTAGATCTAGCTGGTCTGTCATATTACAATAGAGACAGTAGATCTAGCTGGTCTTTCATATTATAATAGAGACAGTAGATCTAGCTGGTCTGTCATATTATAATAGAGACAGTAGATCTAGCTGGTCTGTCATATTATAATAGAGACAGTAGTTCCAGCTTGTCTGTCATAATATAATAGAGACAGTAGATCTAACTGGTCTGTCATATTATAATAGAGACAGTAGATCTAGCTGGTCTGTCATATTATAACAGAGACAGTAGATCTTGCTGGTCTGTCATAATACAATAGAGACAGTAGATCTAGCTGGTCTGTCATATTATAATAGAGACAGTAGATCTAGCTGGTCTGTCATATTATAATAGAGACAGTAGATCTAGCTGGTCTGTCATATTATAATAGAGACAGTAGATCTAGCTGGTCTGTCATATTATAATAGAGACAGTAGATCTAGCTGGTCTGTCATATTATAATAGAGACAGTAGATCTAGCTGGTCTGTCATATTATAATAGAGACAGTAGATCTAGCTGGTCTGTCATATTATAATAGAGACAGTAGATCTAGCTGGTCTGTCATATTATAATAGAGACAGTAGATCTAGCTGGTCTGTCATATTATAATAGAGACAGTAGATCTAGCTGGTCTGTCATATTATAATAGAGACAGTAGATCTAGCTGGTCTGTCATATTATAATAGAGACAGTAGATCTAGCTGGTCTGTCATATTATAATAGAGACAGTAGATCTAGCTGGTCTGTCATATTATAATAGAGACAGTAGATCTAGCTGGTCTGTCATATTATAATAGAGACAGTAGATCTAGCTGGTCTGTCATATTATAATAGAGACAGTAGATCTAGCTGGTCTGTCATATTATAATAGAGACAGTAGATCTAGCTGGTCTGTCATAATATAATAGAGACAGTAGATCTAGCTGGTCTGTCATATTATAATAGAGACAGTAGATCTAGCTGGTCTGTCATATTATAATAGAGACAGTAGATCTAGCTGGTCTGTCATATTATAATAGAGACAGTAGATCTAGCTGGTCTGTCATAATATAATAGAGACAGTAGATCTAGCTGGTCTGTCATATTATAATAGAGACAATAGATCTAGCTGGTCTGTCATAATATAATAGAGACAGTAGATCTAGCTGGTCTGTCATATTATAATAGAGACAGTAGATCTAGCTGGTGTGTCATATTATAATAGAGACAGTAGATCTAGCTGGTCTGTCATAATATAATAGAGACAGTAGATCTAGCTGGTCTGTCATATTATAATAGAGACAGTAGATCTAGCTGGTTTGTCATATTATAATAGAGACAGTAGATCTAGCTGGTCTGTCATAATATAATAAAGACAGTAGATATAGCTGGTCTGTCATAATATATTACTGACAGTAGATCTAGATGGTCTGTCATATTATAATAGAGACAGTAGATCTAGCTGGTCTGTCATATTATAATAGAGACAGTAGATCTAGCTGGTCTGTCATATTATAATAGAGACAGTAGATCTAGCTGGTCTGTCATATTATAATAGAGACAGTAGATCTAGCTGGTCTGTCATATTATAATAGAGACAGTAGATCTAGCTGGTCTGTCATAATATAATAGAGACAGTTGATCTAGCTGGTCTGTCATATTATAATAGAGACAGTAGATCTAGCTGGTCTGTCATATTATAATAGAGACAGTAGATCTAGCTGGTCTGTCATATTATAATAGAGACAGTAGATCTAGCTGGTCTGTCATATTATAATAGAGACAGTAGATCTAGCTGGTCTGTCATATTATAATAGAGACAGTAGATCTAGCTGGTCTGTCATATTATAATAGAGACAGTAGATCTAGCTGGTCTGTCATATTATAATCGAGACAGTAGATGTAGCTGGTCTGTCATAATATAATAGAGACAGTAGATCTAGCTGGTCTGTCATATTATAATAGAGACAGTAGATCTAGCTGGTCTGTCATAATATAATAGAGACAGTAGATCTAGCTGGTCTGTCATATTATAATAGAGACAGTAGATCTAGCTGGTCTGTCATATTATAATAGAGACAGTAGATCTAGCTGGTCTGTCATATTATAATAGAGACAGTAGATCTAGCTGGTCTGTCATATTATAATAGAGACAGTAGATCTAGCTGGTCTGTCATATTATAATAGAGACAGTAGATCTAGCTGGTCTGTCATATTATAATAGAGACAGTAGATCTAGCTGGTCTGTCATATTATAATAGAGACAGTAGATCTAGCTGGTCTGTCATAATATAATAGAGACAGTAGATCTAGCTGGTCTGTCATATTATAATAGAGACAGTAGATCTAGCTGGTCTGTCATATTATAATAGAGACAGTAGATCTAGCTGGTCTGTCATATTATAATAGAGACAGTAGATCTAGCTGGTCTGTCATATTATAATAGAGACAGTAGATCTAGCTGGTCTGTCATAATATAATAGAGACAGTAGATCTAGCTGGTCTGTCATATTATAATAGAGACAGTAGATCTAGCTGGTCTGTCATATTATAATAGAGACAGTAGATCTAGCTGGTCTGTCATATTATAATAGAGACAGTAGATCTAGCTGGTCTGTCATATTATAATAGAGACAGTAGATCTAGCTGGTCTGTCATATTATAATAGAGACAGTAGATCTAGCTGGTCTGTCATATTATAATAGAGACAGTAGATCTAGCTGGTCTGTCATATTATAATAGAGACAGTAGATCAAGCTGGTCTGTCATATTATAATAGAGACAGTAGATCTAGCTGGTCTGTCATATTATAATGGAGACAGTAGATCTAGCTGGTCTGTTCATATTATAATCGAGACAGTAGATCTAGCTGGTCTGTCATAATATAATAGAAACCAGTAGATCTAGCTGGTCTGTCATATTATAATAGAGACAATAGATCTAGCTGTTCTGTCATAATATAATAGACACAGTAGATCTAGCTGTTCTGTCATAATACAATAGAGACAGCAGATCAATCTGGTCTGTCATATTATAATAGAGACTAGATCTAGCTGGTCTGTCATATTATAATAGAGACAGTACATCTAGCTGGTCTGTCATATTATAATAGAGACAGTAGATCTAGCAGGTCTGTCATTTTAGAATAGAGACAGTAGATCTAGCTGGTCTGTCATATTATAATAGAGACAGTAGATCTAGCTGGTCTGTCATATTATAATATAGACAGTAGATCAAGCTGGTCTGTCATAATATAAGAGAGACAGTAGATCTAGCTGGTCTGTCATATTATAATAGAGACAGTAGATCTAGCTGGTCTGTCATAATATAATAGAGACAGTAGATCTAGCTGGTCTGTCATATTATAATAGAGACAGTAGATCTAGCTGGTCTGTCATATTATAATAGAGACAGTAGATCTAGCTGGTCTGTCATATTATAATAGAGACAGTAGATCTAGCTGGTCTGTCATATTATAATAGAGACAGTAGATCTAGCTGGTCTGTCATATTATAATAGAGACAGTAGATCTAGCTGGTCTGTCATATTATAATAGAGACAGTAGATCTAGCTGGTCTGTCATATTATAATAGAGACAGTAGATCTAGCTGGTCTGTCATATTATAATAGAGACAGTAGATCTAGCTGGTCTGTCATATTATAATAGAGACAGTAGATCTAGCTGGTCTGTCATATTATAATAGAGACAGTAGATCTAGCTGGTCTGTCATATTATAATAGAGACAGTAGATCTAGCTGGTCTGTCATATTATAATAGAGACAGTAGATCTAGCTGGTCTGTCATATTATAATAGAGACAGTAGATCTAGCTGGTCTGTCATATTATAATAGAGACAGTAGATCTAGCTGGTCTGTCATATTATAATAGAGACAGTAGATCTAGCTGGTCTGTCATAATATAATAGAGACAGTAGATCTAGCTGGTCTGTCATATTATAATAGAGACAGTAGATCTAGCTGGTCTGTCATATTATAATAGAGACAGTAGATCTAGCTGGTCTGTCATATTATAATAGAGACAGTAGATCTAGCTGGTCTGTTCATATTATAATCGAGACAGTAGATGTAGCTGGTCTGTCATAATATAATAGACATAGATCTAGCTGGTCTGTCATATTATAATAGAGACAATAGATCTAGCTGGTCTGTCATAATATAATAGAGACAGTAGATCTAGCTGGTCTGTCATATTATAATAGAGACAGTAGATCTAGCTGGTCTGTCATATTATAATAGAGACAGTAGATCTAGCTGGTCTGTCATATTATAATAGAGACAGTAGATCTAGCTGGTCTGTCATATTATAATAGAGACAGTAGATCTAGCTGTCTGTCATATTATAATAGAGACAGTAGATCTAGCTGGTCTGTCATATTATAATAGAGACAGTAGATCTAGCCTGGTCTGTCATATATATAATAGAGACAGTAGATCTAGCTGGTCTGTCATATTATAATAGAGACAGTAGATCTAGCTGGTCTGTCATAATATAATAGAGACAGTAGATCTAGCTGGTCTGTCATATTTATAATAGAGACAGTAGATCTAGCTGGTCTGTCATAATATAATAGAGACAGTAGATCTAGCTGGTCTGTCATATTATAATAGAGACAGTAGATCTAGCTGGTCTGTCATATTATAATAGAGACAGTAGATCTAGCTGGTCTGTCATATTATAATAGAGACAGTAGATCTAGCTGGTCTGTCATATTATAATAGAGACAGTAGATCTAGCTGGTCTGTCATATTATAATAGAGACAGTAGATCTAGCTGGTCTGTCATATTATAATAGAGACAGTAGATCTAGCTGGTCTGTCATATTATAATAGAGACAGTAGATCTAGCTGGTCTGTCATATTATAATAGAGACAGTAGATCTAGCTGGTCTGTCATATTATAATAGAGACAGTAGATCTAGCTGGTCTGTCATATTATAATAGAGACAGTAGATCTAGCTGGTCTGTCATATTATAATAGAGACAGTAGATCTAGCTGGTCTGTCATATTATAATAGAGACAGTAGATCTAGCTGGTCTGTCATATTATAATAGAGACAGTAGATCTAGCTGGTCTGTCATATTATAATAGAGACAGTAGATCTAGCTGGTCTGTCATAATATAATAGAGACAGTAGATCTAGCTGGTCTGTCATATTATAATAGAGACAGTAGATCTAGCTGGTCTGTCATATTATAATAGAGACAGTAGATCTAGCTGGTCTGTCATATTATAATAGAGACAGTAGATCTAGCTGGTCTGTCATATTATAATAGAGACAGTAGATCTAGCTGGTCTGTCATATTATAATAGAGACAGTAGATCTAGCTGGTCTGTCATATTATAATAGAGACAGTAGATCTAGCTGGTCTGTCATAATATAATAGAGACAGTAGATCTAGCTGGTCTGTCATATTATAATAGAGACAGTAGATCTAGCTGGTCTGTCATATTATAATAGAGACAGTAGATCTAGCTGGTCTGTCATATTATAATAGAGACAGTAGATCTAGCTGGTCTGTCATATTATAATAGAGACAGTAGATCTAGCTGGTCTGTCATATTATAATAGAGACAGTAGATCTAGCTGGTCTGTCATATTATAATAGAGACAGTAGATCTAGCTGGTCTGTCATATTATAATAGAGACAGTAGATCTAGCTGGTCTGTCATATTATAATAGAGACAGTAGATCTAGCTGGTCTGTCATATTATAATAGAGACAGTAGATCTAGCTGGTCTGTCATATTATAATAGAGACAGTAGATCTAGCTGGTCTGTCATAATATAATAGAGACAGTAGATCTAGCTGGTCTGTCATATTATAATAGAGACAGTAGATCTAGCTGGTCTGTCATATTATAATAGAGACAATAGATCTAGCTGGTCTGTCATATTATAATAGAGACAGTAGATCTAGCTGGTCTGTCATATTATAATAGAGACAGTAGATCTAGCTGGTCTGTCATAATATAATAGAGACAGTAGATCTAGCTGGTCTGTCATATTATAATAGAGACAGTAGATCTAGCTGGTCTGTCATATTATAATAGAGACAGTAGATCTAGCTGGTCTGTCATATTATAATAGAGACAGTAGATCTAGCTGGTCTGTCATATTATAATAGAGACAGTAGATCTAGCTGGTCTGTCATATTATAATAGAGACAGTAGATCTAGCTGGTCTGTCATATTATAATAGAGACAGTAGATCTAGCTGGTCTGTCATATTATAATAGAGACAGTAGATCTAGCTGGTCTGTCATATTATAATAGAGACAGTAGATCTAGCTGGTCTGTCATAATATAATAGAGACAGTAGATCTAGCTGGTCTGTCATATTATAATAGAGACAGTAGATCTAGCTGGTCTGTCATATTATAATAGAGACAGTAGATCTAGCTGGTCTGTCATATTATAATAGAGACAGTAGATCTAGCTGGTCTGTCATATTATAATAGAGACAGTAGATCTAGCTGGTCTGTCATAATATAATAGAGACAGTAGATCTAGCTGGTCTGTCATATTATAATAGAGACAGTAGATCTAGCTGGTCTGTCATATTATAATAGAGACAGTAGATCTAGCTGGTCTGTCATATTATAATAGAGACAGTAGATCTAGCTGGTCTGTCATATTATAATAGAGACAGTAGATCTAGCTGGTCTGTCATATTATAATAGAGACAGTAGATCTAGCTGGTCTGTCATATTATAATAGAGACAGTAGATCTAGCTGGTCTGTCATATTATAATAGAGACAGTAGATCTAGCTGGTCTGTCATATTATAATAGAGACAGTAGATCTAGCTGGTCTGTCATATTATAATAGAGACAGTAGATCTAGCTGGTCTGTCATATTATAATAGAGACAGTAGATCTAGCTGGTCTGTCATATTATAATAGAGACAGTAGATCTAGCTGGTCTGTCATATTATAATAGAGACAGTAGATCTAGCTGGTCTGTCATAATATAATAGAGACAGTAGATCTAGCTGGTCTGTCATATTATAATAGAGACAGTAGATCTAGCTGGTCTGTCATATTATAATAGAGACAGTAGATCTAGCTGGTCTGTCATATTATAATAGAGACAGTAGATCTAGCTGGTCTGTCATATTATAATAGAGACAGTAGATCTAGCTGGTCTGTCATATTATAATAGAGACAGTAGATCTAGCTGGTCTGTCATATTATAATAGAGACAGTAGATCTAGCTGGTCTGTCATATTATAATAGAGACAGTAGATCTAGCTGGTCTGTCATATTATAATAGAGACAGTAGATCTAGCTGGTCTGTCATATTATAATAGAGACAGTAGATCTAGCTGGTCTGTCATATTATAATAGAGACAGTAGATCTAGCTGGTCTGTCATATTATAATAGAGACAGTAGATCTAGCTGGTCTGTCATAATATAATAGAGACAGTAGATCTAGCTGGTCTGTCATATTATAATAGAGACAGTAGATCTAGCTGGTCTGTCATAATATAATAGAGACAGTAGATCTAGCTGGTCTGTCATATTATAATAGAGACAGTAGATCTAGCTGGTCTGTCATAATATAATAGAGACAGTAGATCTAGCTGGTCTGTCATAATATAATAGAGACAGTAGATCTAGCTGGTCTGTCATATTATAATAGAGACAGTAGATCTAGCTGGTCTGTCATAATATAATAGAGACAGTAGATCTAGCTGGTCTGTCATAATATAATAGAGACAGTAGATCTAGCTGGTCTGTCATAATATAATAGAGACAGTAGATCTAGCTGGTCTGTCATAATATAATAGAGACAGTAGATCTAGCTGGTCTGTCATATATATAATAGAGACAGTAGATCTAGCTGGTCTGTCATATATATAATAGAGACAGTAGATCTAGCTGGTCTGTCATATTATAATAGAGACAGTAGATCTAGCTGGTCTGTCATAATATAATAGAGACAGTAGATCTAGCTGGTCTGTCATATTATAATAGAGACAGTAGATCTAGCTGGTCTGTCATATTATAATAGAGACAGTAGATCTAGCTGGTCTGTCATAATATAATAGAGACAGTAGATCTAGCTGGTCTGTCATAATATAATAGAGACAGTAGATCTAGCTGGTCTGTCATAATATAATAGAGACAGTAGATCTAGCTGGTCTGTCATAATATAATAGAGACAGTAGATCTAGCTGGTCTGTCATAATATAATAGAGACAGTAGATCTAGCTGGTCTGTCATATTATAATAGAGACAGTAGATCTAGCTGGTCTGTCATATTATAATAGAGACAGTAGATCTAGCTGGTCTGTCATATTATAATAGAGACAGTAGATCTAGCTGGTCTGTCATATTATAATAGAGACAGTAGATCTAGCTGGTCTGTCATATTATAATAGAGACAGTAGATCTAGCTGGTCTGTCATATTATAATAGAGACAGTAGATCTAGCTGGTCTGTCATATTATAATAGAGACAGTAGATCTAGCTGGTCTGTCATATTATAATAGAGACAGTAGATCTAGCTGGTCTGTCATAATATAATAGAGACAGTAGATCTAGCTGGTCTGTCATATTATAATAGAGACAGTAGATCTAGCTGGTCTGTCATAATATAATAGAGACAGTAGATCTAGCTGGTCTGTCATATTATAATAGAGACAGTAGATCTAGCTGGTCTGTCATATTATAATAGAGACAGTAGATCTAGCTGGTCTGTCATAATATAATAGAGACAGTAGATCTAGCTGGTCTGTCATATTATAATAGAGACAGTAGATCTAGCTGGTCTGTCATAATATAATAGAGACAGTAGATCTAGCTGGTCTGTCATATTATAATAGAGACAGTAGATCTAGCTGGTCTGTCATATTATAATAGAGACAGTAGATCTAGCTGGTCTGTCATATTATAATAGAGACAGTAGATCTAGCTGGTCTGTCATATTATAATAGAGACAGTAGATCTAGCTGGTCTGTCATATTATAATAGAGACAGTAGATCTAGCTGGTCTGTCATATTATAATAGAGACAGTAGATCTAGCTGGTCTGTCATATTATAATAGAGACAGTAGATCTAGCTGGTCTGTCATATTATAATAGAGACAGTAGATCTAGCTGGTCTGTCATAATATAATAGAGACAGTAGATCTAGCTGGTCTGTCATATTATAATAGAGACAGTAGATCTAGCTGGTCTGTCATATTATAATAGAGACAGTAGATCTAGCTGGTCTGTCATAATATAATAGAGACAGTAGATCTAGCTGGTCTGTCATATTATAATAGAGACAGTAGATCTAGCTGGTCTGTCATATTATAATAGAGACAGTAGATCTAGCTGGTCTGTCATATTATAATAGAGACAGTAGATCTAGCTGGTCTGTCATATTATAATAGAGACAGTAGATCTAGCTGGTCTGTCATATTATAATAGAGACAGTAGATCTAGCTGGTCGGTCATATTATAATAGAGACAGTAGATCTAGCTGGTCTGTCATATTATAATAGAGACAGTAGATCTAGCTGGTTTGTCATAGTATAATAGAGACAGTAGATCTAGCTGGTCTGTCATAATATAATAGAGACAGTAGATCTAGCTGGTCTGTCATGTTTAATAGAAACAGTAGATCTAGCTGGTCTGTCATATTATAATAGAGACAGCACATCTAGCTGGTCTGTCATAATATAATAGAGACAGTAGATCTAGCTGGTCTGTCATATTATAATAGAGACAGTATATCTAGGTGGTCTGTCATTATACAATAGAGACAGTAGATCTAGCTGGTCTGTCATAATATAATAGAGACAGTAGATCGAGCTGGTCTGTCATATTATAATAGAGACAGTAGATCTAGCTGGTCTGTCATATTATAATAGAGACAGTAGATCTAGCTGGTCTGTCATATTATAATAGAGACAGTAGATCTAGCTGGTCTGTCATATTATAATAGAGACAGTAGATCTAGCTGGTCTGTCATAATATAATAGAGACCAGTAGATCTAGCTGGTCTGTCATAATATAATAGAGACAGTAGATCTAGCTGGTCTGTCATAATATAATAGAGACAGTAGATCTAGCTGGTCTGTCATATTATAATAGAGACAGTAGATCTAGCTGGTCTGTCATATTATAATAGAGACAGTAGATCTAGCTGGTCTGTCATAATATAATAGAGACAGTAGATCTAGCTGGTCTGTCATATTATAATAGAGACAGAGATCTAGCTGGTCTGTCATAATATAATAGAGACAGTAGATCTAGCTGGTCTGTCATATTATAATAGAGACAGTAGATCTAGCTGGTCTGTCATATTATAATAGAGACAGTAGATCTAGCTGGTCTGTCATATTATAATAGAGACAGTAGATCTAGCTGGTCTGTCATATTATAATAGAGACAGTAGATCTAGCTGGTCTGTCATATTATAATAGAGACAGTAGATCTAGCTGGTCTGTCATATTATAATAGAGACAGTAGATCTAGCTGGTCTGTCATATTATAATAGAGACAGTAGATCTAGCTGGTCTGTCATATTATAATAGAGACAGTAGATCTAGCTGGTCTGTCATAATATAATAGAGACAGTAGATCTAGCTGGTCTGTCATATTATAATAGAGACAGTAGATCTAGCTGGTCTGTCATATTATAATAGAGACAGTAGATCTAGCTGGTCTGTCATATTATAATAGAGACAGTAGATCTAGCTGGTCTGTCATATTATAATAGAGACAGTAGATCTAGCTGGTCTGTCATATTATAATAGAGACAGTAGATCTAGCTGGTCTGTCATATTATAATAGAGACAGTAGATCTAGCTGGTCTGTCATATTATAATAGAGACAGTAGATCTAGCTGGTCTGTCATATTATAATAGAGACAGTAGATCTAGCTGGTCTGTCATATTATAATAGAGACAGTAGATCTAGCTGGTCTGTCATATTATAATAGAGACAGTAGATCTAGCTGGTCTGTCATATCATAATAGAGACAATAGATCTAGCTGGTCTGTCATAATATAATAGAGACAGTAGATCTAGCTGGTCTGTCATATTATAATAGAGACAGTAGATCTAGCTGGTCTGTCATATTTTTTAATTTTTTAATTTTATTTTACTAGGCAAGTCAGTTAAGAACAAATTCTTATTTTCAATGACGGCATAGGAACAGTGGGTTAACTGCCTGTTCAAGGGCAGAACGACAGATTTTGTACCTTGTCAGCTCGGGGATTTGAACTTGCAACCTTTCGGTTACTAGTCCAATGCTCTAACCACTAGTCTACACTGCCGCCCCATTACTTAGAGACAGTAGATCTAGCTGGTCTGTCTGTATAATAGAGACAGTAAAGATCTAGCTGGTCTGTCATATCATAATAGGTGGTCTGTCATATTATAAAGACAATAGATCTAGCTGGTCTGTCATATTATAATAGAGACAGTAGATCGAGAGCTGGTCTGTCATATTATAATAGAGACAGTAGATCTAGCTGGTCTGTCATAATATAATAGAGACAGTAGATCTAGCTGGTCTGTCATAATATAATAGAGACAGTAGATCTAGCTGGTCTGTCATATTATAATAGAGACAGTAGATCTAGCTGGTCTGTCATATTATAATAGAGACAGTAGATCTAGCTGGTCTGTCATATTATAATAGAGACAGTAGATCTAGCTGGTCTGTCATAATATAATAGAGACAGTAGATCTAGCTGGTCTGTCATATTATAATAGAGACAGTGGTCTGTCATATCATAAGAGAGACAGTAGATCTAGCTGGTCTGTCATATCATAAGAGAGACAATAGATCTAGCTGGTCTGTCATATTATAATAGAGACAGTAGATCTAGCTGGTCTGTCATAATATAATAGAGACAGTTGATCGAGCTGGTCTGTCATATTATAATAGAGACAGTAGATCGAGCTGGTCTGTCATAATATAATAGAGACAGTTGATCTAGCTGGTCTGTCATATTATTACAGAGACAGTAGATCTAGCTGGTCTGTCATATTATAATAGAGACAGTAGATCTAGCTGGTCTGTCATATTATATTAGAGACAGTAGATTGAGCTGGTCTGTCATATTATAACAGAGACAGTAGATCTAGCTGGTCTGTCATATCATAATAGAGACAGTAGATCAAGCTGGTCTGTCATAATATAATAGAGAGTAGATCTAGCTGGTCTGTCATATTATAATAGAGACAGTAGATGTAGCTGGTCTGTCAAATTATAATAGAGACAGTAGATCTAGCTGGTCTGTCATATTATAATAGAGACAGTAGATCTAGCTGGTCTGTCATATTATAATAGAGACAGTAGATCTAGCTGGTCTGTCATATTATAATAGAGACAGTAGATCTAGCTGGTCTGTCATATTATAATAGAGACAGTAGATCTAGCTGGTCTGTCATATTATAATGGAGACAGTAGATCTAGCTGGTCTGTCATATTATAATAGAGACAGTAGATCTAGCTGGTCTGTCATATTATAATAGAGACAGTAGATCTAGCTGGTCTGTCATATTATAATAGAGACAGTAGATCTAGCTGGTCTGTCATATTATAATAGAGACAGTAGATCTAGCTGGTCTGTCATATTATATTAGAGACAGTAGATTGAGCTGGTCTGTCATATTATAATAGAGACAGTAGATCTAGCTGGTCTGTCATATTATAATAGAGACAGTAGATCTAGCTGGTCTGTCATATTATAATAGAGACAGTAGATCTAGCTGGTCTGTCATATTATAATAGAACAGTAGATCTAGCTGGTCTGTCATATCATAGAGACAGTAGATCTAGCTGGTCTGTCATACTATAATAGAGACAGTAGATCTAGCTGGTCTGTCATAATATAATAGAGACAGTTGATCTAGCTGGTCTGTCATATTATAACAGAGACAGTAGATCTAGCTGGTCTGTCATATATAAAGAGACAATAGATCTAGCTGGTCTGTCATATTATAATAGAGACAGTAGATCTAGGTGGTCTGTCATATTATAATAGAGACAATAGATCTAGCTGGTCTGTCATATTATAATAGAGACAGTAGATCTAGCTGGTCTGTCATATTATAATAGAGACAGATAGCTGGTCTGTCATAATATAAGAAAGACAGTAGATCTAGCTGGTCTGTCATATTATAATGGAGACAGTAGATCTAGCTGGTCTGTCATATTATAATAGAGACAGTAGATCTAGCTGGTCTGTCATTTTATAATAGAGACAGTAGATCTAGCTGGTCTGTCATATTATGTTAGAGACAGTAGTTCTAGCTGGTCTGTCATATTATAATAGAGACAGTAGATCTAGCTGGTCTGTCATATCATAATAGAGACAATAGATCTAGCTGGTCTGTCATATTATAATAGAGACAGTAGATCTAGCTGGTCTGTCATATTATAATAGAGACAGTAGATCGAGCTGGTCTGTCATAATATAATAGAGACAGTTGATCTAGCTGGTCTGTCATATTATAACAGAGACAGTAGATCTAGCTGGTCTGTCATATCATAATAGAGACAGTAGATCTAGCTGGTCTGTCATATTATAATAGAGACAGTAGATCTAGCTGGTCTGTCATATTATAATAGAGACAGTAGATCGAGCTGGTCTGTCATAATATAATAGAGACAGTAGATCTAGCTGGTCTGTCATATTATAATAGAGACAGTAGATCTAGCTGGTCTGTCATAATATAATAGAGACAGTAGATCTAGCTGGTCTGTCATAATATAATAGAGACAGTAGATCTAGCTGGTCCGTCATATTATAATAGAGACAAAAGAACTAGCTGGTCTGTCATATTATAATAGAGACAGTAGATCTAGCTGGTATGTCATATTATAATAGAGACAGTTGATGGAGCTGGTCTGTCATATTATAATAGAGACAGTAGATCTAGCTGGTATGTCATATTATAATAGAGACAGTAGATATATATGGTCTGTCATATTATAATAGAGACAGTTGATGGAGCTGGTCTTTCATATTATAATAGAGACAGTAGATCTAGCTGGTCTGTCATATCATAATAGAGACAATAGATCTAGCTGGTCTGTCATATTATAATAGAGATAGTAGATCTAGCTGGTCTGTCATATTATAATAGCGACAGTAGATCGTGCTGGTCTGTCATAATATAATAGAGACAGTTGATCTAGCTGGTCTGTCATATTATAATAGAGACAGTTGATCTAGCTGGTCTGTCATAATATAATAGAGACAGTAGATCTAGCTGGTCTGTCATATTATAATAGAGACAGTAGATCTAGCTGGTCTGTCATATTACAAGAGAGACAGTAGATCTAGCTGGTCTGTCATATTATAATAGAGACAATAGATCTAGCTGGTCTGTCATATTATAATAGAGACAGTAGATCTAGCTGGTCTGTCATATTATATTAGAGACAGTAGATTGAGCTGGTCTGTCATATTATAATAGAGACAGTAGATCTAGCTGGTCTGTCATATTATAATAGAGACAGTAGATCTAGCTGGTCTGTCATATTATAATATAGACAGTAGATCTAGCTGGTCTGTCATATTATAATAGAGACAGTAGATCTAGCTGGTCTGTCATATCATAGAGACAGTAGATCTAGCTGGTCTGTCATATTATAATAGAGACAGTAGATCGAGCTGGTCTGTCATAATATAATAGAGACAGTTGATCTAGCTGGTCTGTCATATTATAACAGAGACAGTAGATCTAGCTGGTCTGTCATATATAATAGAGACAATAGATCTAGCTGGTCTGTCATATTATAATAGAGACAGTAGATCTAGCTGGTCTGTCATATTATAATAGAGACAGTAGATCTAGCTGGTCTGTCATATTATAATAGAGACAGTAGATCTAGCTGGTCTGTCATATTATAATAGAGACAGTAGATCTAGCTGGTCTGTCATATTATATTAGAGACAGTAGTTCTAGCTGGTCTGTCATATTATAATAGAGACAGTAGATCTAGCTGGTGTGTCATATCATAATAGAGACAATAGATCTAGCTGGTCTGTAATAATATAAAAGAGACAGTAGATCTAGCTGGTCTGTAATAATATAATAGAGACAGTAGATATAGCTGGTCTGTCATAATATAATAGAGACATTATATCTAGCTGGTCTGTCATATTATAATAGAGACAGTAGATCTAGCTGGTCTATCATATATAATAGAGACAATAGATCTAGCTGGTCTGTCATATTATAATAGAGACAGTAGATCTAGCTGGTCTGTCATTATATAATAGAGACAGTAGATCTAGCTGGTATGTCATATTATAATAGAGACAGTAGATCTAGCTGGTCTGTCATAATATAATAGAGACAGTAGATCTAGCTGGTCTGTCATAATGTAATAGAGACAGTAGATATACCTGGTCTGTCATAATATAATAGAGACAGTAGATCTACCTGGTCTGTCATAATATAATAGAGACAGTAGATCTAGCTGGTCTGTCATAATATAATAGAGACAGTAGATATAGCTGGTCTGTCATAATATAACAGAGACAGTAGATCTACCTGGTCTGTCATAATATAATAGAGACAGTAGCTCTAGCTGGTCTGTCATTATATAGTAGAGACAGTAGATCTAGCTGCTCTGTCATTATATAATAGAGACAGTAGATCTAGCTGGTCTGTCATATTATAATAGAGACAGTAGATCTAGCTGGTCTGTCATAATATAATAGAGACAGTTGATCTAGCTGGTCTGTCATATTATAACAGAGACAAGACAGTAGATCTAGCTGGTCTGTCATAATATAATAGAGACAGTAGATCTAGCTGGTCTGTCATATTATAATAGAGACAGTAGATCTAGCTGGTCTGTCATATTATAATAGAGACAGTAGATCTAGCTGGTCTGTCATATTATAATAGAGACAGTAGATCTAGCTGGTCTGTCATATTATAATAGAGACAGTAGATCTAGCTGGTCTGTCATAATATAATAGAGACAGTAGATCTAGCTGGTCTGTCATAATATAATAGAGACAGTAGATCTAGCTGGTCTGTCATAATATAATAGAGACAGTAGATCTAGCTGGTCTGTCATATTATAATAGAGACAGTAGATCTAGCTGGTCTGTCATATTATAATAGAGACAGTAGATCTAGCTGGTCTGTCATAATATAATAGAGACAGTAGATCTAGCTGGTCTGTCATATTATAATAGAGACAGTAGATCTAGCTGGTCTGTCATAATATAATAGAGACAGTAGATCTAGCTGGTCTGTCATATTATAATAGAGACAGTAGATCTAGCTGGTCTGTCATATTATAATAGAGACAGTAGATCTAGCTGGTCTGTCAAATTATAATAGAGACAGTAGATCTAGCTGGTCTGTCATAGTATAATAGAGACAGTAGATCTAGCTGGTCTGTCATAATATAATAGAGACAGTAGATCTAGCTGGTCTGTCATAATATAATAGAGACAGTAGATCTAGCTGGTCTGTCATATTATAATAGAGACAGTAGCTCTAGCTGGTCTGTCATATTATAATAGAGACAGTAGATCTAGCTGGTCTGTCATAATATAATAGAGACAGTAGATCTAGCTGGTCTGTCATATTATAATAGAGACAGTAGATCTAGCTGGTCTGTCATATTATAATAGAGACAGTAGATCTAGCTGGTCTGTCATATTATAATAGAGACAGTAGATCTAGCTGGTCTGTCATAATATAATAGAGACAGTAGATCTAGCTGGTCTGTCATAATATAATAGAGACAGTAGATCTAGCTGGTCTGTCATATTATAATAGAGACAGTAGATCTAGCTGGTCTGTCATAATATAATAGAGACAGTAGATCTAGCTGGTCTGTCATAATATAATAGAGACAGTAGATCTAGCTGGTCTGTCATAATATAATAGAGACAGTAGATCTAGCTGGTCTGTCATAATATAATAGAGACAGTAGATCTAGCTGGTCTGTCATAATATAATAGAGACAGTAGATCTAGCTGGTCTGTCATAATATAATAGAGACAGTAGATCTAGCTGGTCTGTCATAATATAATAGAGACAGTAGATCTAGCTGGTCTGTCATAATATAATAGAGACAGTAGATCTAGCTGGTCTGTCATAATATAATAGAGACAGTAGATCTAGCTGGTCTGTCATAATATAATAGAGACAGTAGATCTAGCTGGTCTGTCATAATATAATAGAGACAGTAGATCTAGCTGGTCTGTCATAATATAATAGAGACAGTAGATCTAGCTGGTCTGTCATATTATAATAGAGACAGTAGATCTAGCTGGTCTGTCATAATATAATAGAGACAGTAGATCTAGCTGGTCTGTCATAATATAATAGAGACAGTAGATCTAGCTGGTCTGTCATAATATAATAGAGACAGTAGATCTAGCTGGTCTGTCATAATATAATAGAGACAGTAGATCTAGCTGGTCTGTCATAATATAATAGAGACAGTAGATCTAGCTGGTCTGTCATATTATAATAGAGACAGTAGATCTAGCTGGTCTGTCATATTATAATAGAGACAGTAGATCTAGCTGGTCTGTCATAATATAATAGAGACAGTAGATCTAGCTGGTCTGTCATAATATAATAGAGACAGTAGATCTAGCTGGTCTGTCATAATATAATAGAGACAGTAGATCTAGCTGGTCTGTCATATTATAATAGAGACAGTAGATCTAGCTGGTCTGTCATATTATAATAGAGACAGTAGATCTAGCTGGTCTGTCATAATATAATAGAGACAGTAGATCTAGCTGGTCTGTCATATTATAATAGAGACAGTAGATCTAGCTGGTCTGTCATAATATAATAGAGACAGTAGATCTAGCTGGTCTGTCATATTATAATAGAGACAGTAGATCTAGCTGGTCTGTCATATTATAATAGAGACAGTAGATCTAGCTGGTCTGTCATAATATAATAGAGACAGTAGATCTAGCTGGTCTGTCATATTATAATAGAGACAGTAGATCTAGCTGGTCTGTCATAATATAATAGAGACAGTAGATCTAGCTGGTCTGTCATAATATAATAGAGACAGTAGATCTAGCTGGTCTGTCATAATATAATAGAGACAGTAGATCTAGCTGGTCTGTCATATTATAATAGAGACAGTAGATCTAGCTGGTCTGTCATATTATAATAGAGACAGTAGATCTAGCTGGTCTGTCATAATATAATAGAGACAGTAGATCTAGCTGGTCTGTCATAATATAATAGAGACAGTAGATCTAGCTGGTCTGTCATAATATAATAGAGACAGTAGATCTAGCTGGTCTGTCATAATATAATAGAGACAGTAGATCTAGCTGGTCTGTCATAATATAATAGAGACAGTAGATCTAGCTGGTCTGTCATAATATAATAGAGACAGTAGATCTAGCTGGTCTGTCATAATATAATAGAGACAGTAGATCTAGCTGGTCTGTCATAATATAATAGAGACAGTAGATCTAGCTGGTCTGTCATATTATAATAGAGACAGTAGATCTAGCTGGTCTGTCATAATATAATAGAGACAGTAGATCTAGCTGGTCTGTCATAATATAATAGAGACAGTAGATCTAGCTGGTCTGTCATAATATAATAGAGACAGTAGATCTAGCTGGTCTGTCATAATATAATAGAGACAGTAGATCTAGCTGGTCTGTCATAATATAATAGAGACAGTAGATCTAGCTGGTCTGTCATAATATAATAGAGACAGTAGATCTAGCTGGTCTGTCATAATATAATAGAGACAGTAGATCTAGCTGGTCTGTCATAATATAATAGAGACAGTAGATCTAGCTGGTCTGTCATATTATAATAGAGACAGTAGATCTAGCTGGTCTGTCATAATATAATAGAGACAGTAGATCTAGCTGGTCTGTCATATTATAATAGAGACAGTAGATCTAGCTGGTCTGTCATAATATAATAGAGACAGTAGATCTAGCTGGTCTGTCATAATATAATAGAGACAGTAGATCTAGCTGGTCTGTCATAATATAATAGAGACAGTAGATCTAGCTGGTCTGTCATAATCATAATAGAGACAGTAGATCTAGCTGGTCTGTCATATTATAATAGAGACAGTAGATCTAGCTGGTCTGTCATATTATAATAGAGACAGTAGATCTAGCTGGTCTGTCATAATATAATAGAGACAGTAGATCTAGCTGGTCTGTCATATTATAATAGAGACAGTAGATCTAGCTGGTCTGTCATATTATAATAGAGACAGTAGATCTAGCTGGTCTGTCATAATATAATAGAGACAGTAGATCTAGCTGGTCTGTCATATTATAATAGAGACAGTAGATCTAGCTGGTCTGTCATAATATAATAGAGACAGTAGATCTAGCTGGTCTGTCATATTATAATAGAGACAGTAGATCTAGCTGGTCTGTCATATATATAATAGAGACAGTAGATCTAGCTGGTCTGTCATAATATAATAGAGACAGTAGATCTAGCTGGTCTGTCATATTATAATAGAGACAGTAGATCTAGCTGGTCTGTCATATTATAATAGAGACAGTAGATCTAGCTGGTCTGTCATAATATAATAGAGACAGTAGATCTAGCTGGTCTGTCATATTATAATAGAGACAGTAGATCTAGCTGGTCTGTCATAATATAATAGAGACAGTAGATCTAGCTGGTCTGTCATAATATAATAGAGACAGTAGATCTAGCTGGTCTGTCATAATATAATAGAGACAGTAGATCTAGCTGGTCTGTCATAATATAATAGAGACAGTAGATCTAGCTGGTCTGTCATAATATAATAGAGACAGTAGATCTAGCTGGTCTGTCATAATATAATAGAGACAGTAGATCTAGCTGGTCTGTCATATTATAATAGAGACAGTAGATCTAGCTGGTCTGTCATAATATAATAGAGACAGTAGATCTAGCTGGTCTGTCATAATATAATAGAGACAGTAGATCTAGCTGGTCTGTCATAATATAATAGAGACAGTAGATCTAGCTGGTCTGTCATAATATAATAGAGACAGTAGATCTAGCTGGTCTGTCATAATATAATAGAGACAGTAGATCTAGCTGGTCTGTCATAATATAATAGAGACAGTAGATCTAGCTGGTCTGTCATAATATAATAGAGACAGTAGATCTAGCTGGTCTGTCATAATATAATAGAGACAGTAGATCTAGCTGGTCTGTCATAATATAATAGAGACAGTAGATCTAGCTGGTCTGTCATAATATAATAGAGACAGTAGATCTAGCTGGTCTGTCATAATATAATAGAGACAGTAGATCTAGCTGGTCTGTCATATTATAATAGAGACAGTAGATCTAGCTGGTCTGTCATATATATAATAGAGACAGTAGATCTAGCTGGTCTGTCATAATATAACAGAGACAGTAGATCTAGCTGGTCTGTCATAATATAATAGAGACAGTAGATCTAGCTGGTCTGTCATAATATAATAGAGACAGTAGATCTAGCTGGTCTGTCATAATATAATAGAGACAGTAGATCTAGCTGGTCTGACATATTATAATAGAGACAGTAGATCTAGCTGGTCTGTCATAATATAACAGAGACAGTAGATCTAGCTGGTCTGTCATAATATAATAGAGACAGTAGATCTAGCTGGTCTGTCATAATATAATAGAGACAGTAGATCTAGCTGGTCTGACATATTATAATAGAGACAGTAGATCTAGCTGGTCTGTCATAATATAATAGAGACAGTAGATCTAGCTGGTCTGTCATAATATAATAGAGACAGTAGATCTAGCTGGTCTGTCATAATATAATAGAGACAGTAGATCTAGCTGGTCTGTCATATTATAATAGAGACAGTAGATCTAGCTGGTCTGTCATAATATAATAGAGACAGTAGATCTAGCTGGTCTGTCATATTATAATAGAGACAGTAGATCTAGCTGGTCTGTCATAATATAATAGAGACAGTAGATCTAGCTGGTCTGTCATAATATAATAGAGACAGTAGATCTAGCTGGTCTGTCATATTATAATAGAGACAGTAGATCTAGCTGGTCTGTCATAATATAATAGAGACAGTAGATCTAGCTGGTCTGTCATAATATAATAGAGACAGTAGATCTAGCTGGTCTGTCATATTATAATAGAGACAGTAGATCTAGCTGGTCTGTCATAATATAATAGAGACAGTAGATCTAGCTGGTCTGTCATAATATAATAGAGACAGTAGATCTAGCTGGTCTGTCATAATATAATAGAGACAGTAGATCTAGCTGGTCTGTCATAATATAATAGAGACAGTAGATCTAGCTGGTCTGTCATAATATAATAGAGACAGTAGATCTAGCTGGTCTGTCATAATATAATAGAGCAGACAGTAGATCTAGCTGGTCTGTCATAATATAATAGAGACAGTAGATCTAGCTGGTCTGTCATAATATAATAGAGACAGTAGATCTAGCTGGTCTGTCATAATATAATAGAGACAGTAGATCTAGCTGGTCTGTCATAATATAATAGAGACAGTAGATCTAGCTGGTCTGTCATATATATAATAGAGACAGTAGATCTAGCTGGTCTGTCATAATATAATAGAGACAGTAGATCTAGCTGGTCTGTCATAATATAATAGAGACAGTAGATCTAGCTGGTCTGTCATAATATAATAGAGACAGTAGATCTAGCTGGTCTGTCATAATATAATAGAGACAGTAGATCTAGCTGGTCTGTCATAATATAATAGAGACAGTAGATCTAGCTGGTCTGTCATAATATAATAGAGACAGTAGATCTAGCTGGTCTGTCATATTATAATAGAGACAGTAGATCTAGCTGGTCTGTCATAATATAATAGAGACAGTAGATCTAGCTGGTCTGTCATAATATAATAGAGACAGTAGATCTAGCTGGTCTGTCATAATATAATAGAGACAGTAGATCTAGCTGGTCTGTCATAATATAATAGAGACAGTAGATCTAGCTGGTCTGTCATAATATAATAGAGACAGTAGATCTAGCTGGTCTGTCATAATATAATAGAGACAGTAGATCTAGCTGGTCTGTCATATTATAATAGAGACAGTAGATCTAGCTGGTCTGTCATAATATAATAGAGACAGTAGATCTAGCTGGTCTGTCATATTATAATAGAGACAGTAGATCTAGCTGGTCTGTCATAATATAATAGAGACAGTAGATCTAGCTGGTCTGTCATATTATAATAGAGACAGTAGATCTAGCTGGTCTGTCATAATATAATAGAGACAGTAGATCTAGCTGGTCTGTCATATTATAATAGAGACAGTAGATCTAGCTGGTCTGTCATAATATAATAGAGACAGTAGATCTAGCTGGTCTGTCATATTATAATAGAGACAGTAGATCTAGCTGGTCTGTCATAATATAATAGAGACAGTAGATCTAGCTGGTCTGTCATAATATAATAGAGACAGTAGATCTAGCTGGTCTGTCATAATATAATAGAGACAGTAGATCTAGCTGGTCTGTCATAATATAATAGAGACAGTAGATCTAGCTGGTCTGTCATAATATAATAGAGACAGTAGATCTAGCTGGTCTGTCATAATATAATAGAGACAGTAGATCTAGCTGGTCTGTCATATTATAATAGAGACAGTAGATCTAGCTGGTCTGTCATAATCATAATAGAGACAGTAGATCTAGCTGGTCTGTCATAATATAATAGAGACAGTAGATCTAGCTGGTCTGTCATAATATAATAGAGACAGTAGATCTAGCTGGTCTGTCATATATATAATAGAGACAGTAGATCTAGCTGGTCTGTCATAATATAATAGAGACAGTAGATCTAGCTGGTCTGTCATATTATAATAGAGACAGTAGATCTAGCTGGTCTGTCATAATCATAATAGAGACAGTAGATCTAGCTGGTCTGTCATAATATAATAGAGACAGTAGATCTAGCTGGTCTGTCATATTATAATAGAGACAGTAGATCTAGCTGGTCTGTCATAATATAATAGAGACAGTAGATCTAGCTGGTCTGTCATATTATAATAGAGACAGTAGATCTAGCTGGTCTGTCATAATATAATAGAGACAGTAGATCTAGCTGGTCTGTCATAATATAATAGAGACAGTAGATCTAGCTGGTCTGTCATATTATAATAGAGACAGTAGATCTAGCTGGTCTGTCATAATATAATAGAGACAGTAGATCTAGCTGGTCTGTCATAATATAATAGAGACAGTAGATCTAGCTGGTCTGTCATAATATAATAGAGACAGTAGATCTAGCTGGTCTGTCATAATATAATAGAGACAGTAGATCTAGCTGGTCTGTCATAATATAATAGAGACAGTAGATCTAGCTGGTCTGTCATAATATAATAGAGACAGTAGATCTAGCTGGTCTGTCATAATATAATAGAGACAGTAGATCTAGCTGGTCTGTCATAATATAATAGAGACAGTAGATCTAGCTGGTCTGTCATAATATAATAGAGACAGTAGATCTAGCTGGTCTGTCATAATATAATAGAGACAGTAGATCTAGCCTGTCTCTCATAATATAATAGAGACAGTAGATCTAGCTGGTCTGTCATAATATAATAGAGACAGTAGATCTAGCTGGTCTGTCATAATATAATAGAGACAGTAGATCTAGCCTGTCTCTCATAATATAATAGAGACAGTAGATCTAGCTGGTCTGTCATAATATAATAGAGACATTAGATCTAGCTGGTCTGTCATAATATAATAGAGACAGTATATCTAGCTGGTCTGTCATAATATAATAGAGACAGTATATCTAGCTGGTCTGTCATACTATAAAAGAGACAGTAGATCTAGCTGGTCTGTCATAATATAATAGAGACAGTAGATCTAGCTGGTCTGTCATAATATAATAGAGACAGTAGATCTAGCTGGTCTGTCATATATATAATAGAGACAGTAGATCTAGCTGGTCTGTCATAATATAATAGAGACAGTAGATCTAGCTGGTCTGTCATATTATAATAGAGACAGTAGATCTAGCTGGTCTGTCATAATATAATAGAGACAGAGACAGTAGATCTAGCTGGTCTGTCATATTATAATAGAGACAGTAGATCTAGCTGGTCTGTCATAATATAATAGAGACAGTAGATCTAGCTGGTCTGTCATAATATAATAGAGACAGTAGATCTAGCTGGTCTGTCATAATCATAATAGAGACAGTAGATCTAGCTGGTCTGTCATAATATAATAGAGACAGTAGATCTAGCTGGTCTGTCATATTATAATAGAGACAGTAGATCTAGCTGGTCTGTCATAATATAATAGAGACAGTAGATCTAGCTGGTCTGTCATAATATAATAGAGACAGTAGATCTAGCTGGTCTGTCATAATATAATAGAGACAGTAGATCTAGCTGGTCTGTCATAATATAATAGAGACAGTAGATCTAGCTGGTCTGTCATATTATAACAGAGACAGTAGATCTAGCTGGTCTGTCATATATATAATAGAGACAGTAGATCTAGCTGGTCTGTCATATTATAATAGAGACAGTAGATCTGAGCTGGTCTGTCATAATATAACAGAGACAGTAGATCTAGCTGGTCTGTCATAATATAATAGAGACAGTAGATCTAGCTGGTCTGTCATAATATAATAGAGACAGTAGATCTAGCTGGTCTGTCATAATATAATAGAGACAGTAGATCTAGCTGGTCTGTCATAATATAATAGAGACAGTAGATCTAGCTGGTCTGTCATATTATAATAGAGACAGTAGATCTAGCTGGTCTGTCATAATATAATAGAGACAGTAGATCTAGCTGGTCTGTCATAATATAATAGAGACAGTAGATCTAGCTGGTCTGTCATATTATAATAGAGACAGTAGATCTAGCTGGTCTGTCATAATCATAATAGAGACAGTAGATCTAGCTGGTCTGTCATAATATAATAGAGACAGTAGATCTAGCTGGTCTGTCATATTATAATAGAGACAGTAGATCTAGCTGGTCTGTCATATTATAATAGAGACAGTAGATCTAGCTGGTCTGTCATAATATAATAGAGACAGTAGATCTAGCTGGTCTGTCATATTATAACAGAGACAGTAGATCTAGCTGGTCTGTCATAATCATAATAGAGATAGTAGATCTAGCTGGTCTGTCATAATATAATAGAGACAGTAGATCTAGCTTTTCTGTCATATTACAGAGACAGTAGATCTAGCGGGTCTGTCATATTATATTAGAGAGAGTAGATCCAGGTGGTCTGTCATAATATAATAGAGACAGTAGATCTAGCTGGTCTGTCATAATAAAATAGAGACAGTAGATCTAGCTGGTCTGTCAAAATAAAATAGAGACAGAGACAGTAGATCTAGCTGGTCTGTCATATTATAATAGAGAGAGTAGATCTAGCTGGTCTGTCATAATATAATAGAGACAATAGATCTAGCTGGTCTGTCATATTATAATAGAGACAGTAGATCTAGCTGGTCTGTCATAATATAATAGAGACAGTAGATATAGCTGGCCTGTCATATTATAATAGAGACAGTAGATCTAGCTGGTCTGTCATAATATAATAGAGACAGTAGATCTAGCTGGTCTGTCATAATATAATAGAGACAGTAGATCTAGCTGGTCTGTCATAATATAATAGAGACAGTAGATCTAGCTGGTCTGTCATAATCATAATAGAGACAGTAGATCTAGCTGGTCTGTCATAATATAATAGAGACAGTAGATCTAGCTGGTCTGTCGTAATATAATAGAGACAGTAGATCTAGCTGGTCTGTCATAATATAATAGAGACAGTAGATCTAGCTGGTCTGTCATATTATAATAGAGACAGTAGATCTAGCTGGTCTGTCATAATATAATAGAGACAGTAGATCTAGCTGGTCTGTCATATTATAATAGAGACAGTAGATCTAGCTGGTCTGTCATAATATAATAGAGACAGTAGATCTAGCTGGTCTGTCATAATATAATAGAGACAGTAGATCTAGCTGGTCTGTCATATTATAATAGAGACAGTAGATCTAGCTGGTCTGTCATAATATAATAGAGACAGTAGATCTAGCTGGTCTGTCATAATATAATAGAGACAGTAGATCTAGCTGGTCTGTCATATTATAATAGAGACAGTAGATCTAGCTGGTCTGTCATAATCATAATAGAGACAGTAGATCTAGCTGGTCTGTCATAATATAATAGAGACAGTAGATCTAGCTGGTCTGTCATATTATAATAGAGACAGTAGATCTAGCTGGTCTGTCGTAATATAATAGAGACAGTAGATCTAGCTGGTCTGTCATATTATAATAGAGACAGTAGATCTAGCTGGTCTGTCATAATATAATAGAGACAGTAGATCTAGCTGGTCTGTCATAATATAATAGAGACAGTAGATCTAGCTGGTCTGTCATATTACAATAGAGACAGTAGATCTAGCTGGTCTGTCATAATATAATAGAGACAGTAGATCTAGCTGGTCTGTCATAATATAATAGAGACAGTAGATCTAGCTGGTCTGTCATAATATAATAGAGACAGTAGATCTAGCTGGTCTGTCATAATATAATAGAGACAGTAGATCTAGCTGGTCTGTCATAATATAATAGAGACAGTAGATCTAGCTGGTCTGTCATAATATAATAGAGACAGTAGATCTAGCTGGTCTGTCATAATATAATAGAGACAGTAGATCTAGCTGGTCTGTCATAATATAATAGAGACAGTAGATCTAGCTGGTCTGTCATAATATAATAGAGACAGTAGATCTAGCTGGTCTGTCATATTATAATAGAGACAGTAGATCTAGCTGGTCTGTCATAATATAATAGAGACAGTAGATCTAGCTGGTCTGTCATAATATAATAGAGACAGTAGATCTAGCTGGTCTGTCATATTATAATAGAGACAGTAGATCTAGCTGGTCTGTCATAATATAATAGAGACAGCAGATCTAGCTGGTCTGTCATAATACAATAGAGACAGTAGATCTAGCTGGTAAGTCATAATATAATAGAGACAGTAGATCTAGCTGGTCTGTCATAATATAATAGAGACAGTAGATCTAGCTGGTCTGTCATAATATAATAGAGACAGTAGATCTAGCAGCTCTGTCATATTATAATAGAGACAGTAGATCTAGCTGGTCTGTCATAATATAATAGAGACAGTAGATCTAGCTGGTCTGTCATAATATAATAGAGACAGTAGATCTAGCTGGTCTGTCATAATATAATAGAGACAGTAGATCTAGCTGGTCTGTCATATTATAATAGAGACAGTAGATCTAGCTGGTCTGTCATAATATAATAGAGACACAGAGACAGTAGATCTAGCTGGTCTGTCATATTATAATAGAGACAGTAGATCTAGCTGGTCTGTCATAATATAATAGAGACAGTAGATCTAGCTGGTCTGTCATATTATAATAGAGACAGTAGATCTAGCTGGTCTGTCATATTATAATAGAGACAGTAGATCTAGCTGGTCTGTCATATTATAATAGAGACAGTAGATCTAGCTGGTCTGTCATATTATAATAGAGACAGTAGATCTAGCTGGTCTGTCATAATATAATAGAGACAGTAGATCTAGCTGGTCTGTCATATTATAATAGAGACAGTAGATCTAGCTGGTCTGTCATAATATAATAGAGACAGTAGATCTAGCTGGTCTGTCATATTATAATAGAGACAGTAGATCTAGCTGGTCTGTCATAATATAATAGAGACAGTAGATCTAGCTGGTCTGTCATAATATAATAGAGACAGTAGATCTAGCTGGTCTGTCATATTATAATAGAGACAGTAGATCTAGCTGGTCTGTCATAATATAATAGAGACAGTAGATCTAGCTGGTCTGTCATATTATAATAGAGACAGTAGATCTAGCTGGTCTGTCATATTATAATAGAGACAGTAGATCTAGCTGGTCTGTCATAATATAATAGAGACAGTAGATCTAGCTGGTCTGTCATATTATAATAGAGACAGTAGATCTAGCTGGTCTGTCATATTATAATAGAGACAGTAGATCTAGCTGGTCTGTCATATTATAATAGAGACAGTAGATCTAGCTGGTCTGTCATATTATAATAGAGACAGTAGATCTAGCTGGTCTGTCATAATATAATAGAGACAGTAGATCTAGCTGGTCTGTCATAATATAATAGAGACAGTAGATCTAGCTGGTCTGTCATAATATAATAGAGACAGTAGATCTAGCTGGTCTGTCATATTATAATAGAGACAGTAGATCTAGCTGGTCTGTCATATTATAATAGAGACAGTAGATCTAGCTGGTCTGTCATATTATAATAGAGACAGTAGATCTAGCTGGTCTGTCATAATATAATAGAGACAGTAGATCTAGCTGGTCTGTCATATTATAATAGAGACAGTAGATCTAGCTGGTCTGTCATAATCATAATAGAGACAGTAGATCTAGCTGGTCTGTCATAATATAATAGAGACAGTAGATCTAGCTGGTCTGTCATATTATAATAGAGACAGTAGATCTAGCTGGTCTGTCATATTATAATAGAGACAGTAGATCTAGCTGGTCTGTCATAATATAATAGAGACAGTAGATCTAGCTGGTCTGTCATATTATAATAGAGACAGTAGATCTAGCTGGTCTGTCATATTATAATAGAGACAGTAGATCTAGCTGGTCTGTCATAATATAATAGAGACAGTAGATCTAGCTGGTCTGTCATAATATAATAGAGACAGAGACAGTAGATCTAGCTGGTCTGTCATATCATAATAGAGAGAGTAGATCTAGCTGGTCTGTCATATTATAATAGACTCATTAGCTCTAGCTGGTCTGGCATAATTTAATAGAGACAGTCGATCCTGCTGGTCTGTCATATGATAATAGAGACATAGAGACAGTATATCGAGCTGGACTGTCATATTATAATAAATACAGTAGATCTAGTTGGTCTGTCATAATATAGTAGAGACAGTAGATCTAGCTGGTCTGTCATATTATAATAGAGACAGTAGATCTAGCTGGTCTGTCATATCATAATAGAGACAGTAGATCTAGCTGGTCTGTCATATTATAATAGAGACAGTAGATCTAGCTGGTCTGTCATATTATAATAGAGACAGTAGATCTAGCTGGTCTGTCATAATATAATAGAGACAGTAGATCTAGCTGGTCTGTCATATTATAATAGAGATGGTAGATCTAGCTGGTCTGTCATAATATAATAGAGACAGTAAATCTAGATGGTCTGTCATATTATAATAGAGAGAGTAGATTTAGCTGGTCTGTCATATTATAATAGAGACAGTAAATCTAGATGGTCTGTCATATTATAATAGAGAGAGTAGATCTAGCTGGTCTGTCATACTGTAATAGAGAAAGTAGATCTAGCTGGTCTGTCATAATATAATTGTGACAGTAGGTCTAGCTGGTCTGTCATATTATAATAGAGACAGTAGATCTAGCTGGTCTGTCATATCATAATAGAGACAGTAGATCTAGATGGTCTGTCATAATATAATAGAGACAGTAGATCTAGCTGGTCTGTCATATTATAATAGAGACAGTAGATCTAGCTGGTCTGTCATATTATAATAGAGACAGTAGATCTAGCTGGTCTGTCATATTATAATAGAGACAGTAGATCTAGCTGGTCTGTCATATTATAATAGAGACAGTAGATCTAGCTGGTCTGTCATATTATAATAGAGACAGTAGACCTAGCTGGTCTGTCATAATATAATAGAGACAGTAGATCTAGCTGGTCTGTCATAATATAAT
The DNA here is from genome assembly GCF_018296145.1 of Oncorhynchus tshawytscha. Taxonomy (NCBI): domain Eukaryota; kingdom Metazoa; phylum Chordata; class Actinopteri; order Salmoniformes; family Salmonidae; genus Oncorhynchus; species Oncorhynchus tshawytscha. The sequence continues at coordinate 51,875 of NW_024608201.1, forward strand.
AGAGACAGTAGATCTAGCTGGTCTGTCATAATATAATAGAGACAGTAGATCTAGCTGGTCTGTCATATTATAATAGAGACAGTAGATCTAGCTGGTCTGTCATAATATAATAGAGACAGTAGATCTAGCTGGTCTGTCATAATATAATAGAGACAGTAGATCTAGCTGGTCTGTCATATTATAATAGAGACAGTAGATCTAGCTGGTCTGTCATAATATAATAGAGACAGTAGATCTAGCTGGTCTGTCATAATATAATAGAGACAGTAGATCTAGCTGGTCTGTCATAATATAATAGAGACAGTAGATCTAGCTGGTCTGTCATAATATAATAGAGACAGTAGATCTAGCTGGTCTGTCATAATATAATAGAGACAGTAGATCTAGCTGGTCTGTCATAATATAATAGAGACAGTAGATCTAGCTGGTCTGTCATAATATAATAGAGACAGTAGATCTAGCTGGTCTGTCATAATATAATAGAGACAGTAGATCTAGCTGGTCTGTCATAATATAATAGAGACAGTAGATCTAGCTGGTCTGTCATAATATAATAGAGACAGTAGATCTAGCTGGTCTGTCATATTATAATAGAGACAGTAGATCTAGCTGGTCTGTCATAATATAATAGAGACAGTAGATCTAGCTGGTCTGTCATATTACAATAGAGACAGTAGATCTAGCTGGTCTGTCATATATATAATAGAGACAGTAGATCTAGCTGGTCTGTCATAATATAATAGAGACAGTAGATCTAGCTGGTCTGTCATAATATAATAGAGACAGTAGATCTAGCTGGTCTGTCATAATATAATAGAGACAGTAGATCTAGCTGGTCTGTCATATTAAAATAGAGACAGTAGATCTAGCTGGTCTGTCATAATATAATAGAGACAGTAGATGTACCTGGTCTGTCATAATATAATAGAGACAGCAGATCTAGCTGGTCTGTCATAATATAATAGAGACAGCATATCTAGCTGGTCTGTCATAATATAATAGAGACAGTAGATCTAGCTGGTCTGTCATATTATAATAGAGAGAGTAGATCTAGCTGGTCTGTCATAATATAATAGAGACACAGAGACAGTAGATCTAGCTGGTCTGTCATATTATAATCGAGACAGTAGATCTAGCTGGTCTGTCATATTATAATAGAGACAGTAGATCTAGCTGGTCTGTCATATTATAATAGAGACAGTAGATCTAGCTGGTCTGTCATATCATAATA
>NW_024608202.1:0-5000 GCF_018296145.1 Oncorhynchus tshawytscha
AGCATGCATTGCTCCTCATGTTGCAGAATGATAAATGCAGGGCCCTGTGTCACAAGGATCTGTACACAATTCCTGGAAGCTGAAAATGTCCCAGTTCTTCCATGGCCTGCATACTCAATTAGACATGTCAGCCATTGAGCATGTTTGGGGATGCTCTGGATTGACTTGTATGACAGCGTGTTACTAAAACCGGAACGGTTGTTGCTAACATGCGCTAATGTGACTAGAATGGCATTGTAAACAACAACAAACTTTCTGGGACATAGATATGTCTTATATGGGCAGAAAGGTCTTAAATTCTTGTTAATCTAACTGCATTGTCATATTAACAGTAGCTATTACAGTGAGAAAATACCATGCTATTGTGTGAGGAGAGTGCACAACAACAACACACTTTTACCACGGCAACTGGTTTGATACATTCACCTCTGAAGGTAAATAATATACTTACATTCAGTAATCTGGCTCTGATCTGTCATCCTGACGGTCCCAGAGATAAAATGTAGCGTAGTTTTGTTTGTATAATCTTTTACCAGATCTAATGTGTTATATTCTCCTACATTCCTTTTACATTTCCACAAACTTCAAAGTGTTTCCTTTCAAATGGTACCAAGAATATGTATATCCTTGCTTCATGTCCTGAGCTACAGGCAGTTAGATTTGGGTATGCCACTTTATGATGCATATCTGTATTCCCAGTCATGTGACATCTTTAGATTAGAAATGTATTTTATTCAAATGGACTGTTTCCTCATATGAACTGTAACTCAGTAGATGTGTAACTCTGTGTTGTTGTATGTGTCGAACTGCTTTGCTTTATCTTCACAGGTCGCAATTGTAAATGAACTTCTCTCAACTTGCCTACCTGGTTAAATAAAGGTGAAATAAAAATAAATAAAAGATACTAATGTTGTTGTCTGGTTCACAGGATGCTCCAGAATAATCAGCTGGAAAGACTACCCAATGACATTCCATGGAATCTACCCAACCTGCTGTCTCTGTGTGAGTAAACACACACACCCAACCTGCTGTCTCTGTGAGTAAAAACACACACACACACACCCAACCTGCTGTCTCTGTGAGTAAAACAGACACACACACACAACCTGCTGTCTCTGTGAGTAAACACACACACACACACCCAACCTGCTGTCTCTGTGAGTAAAACACACACACACCCAACCTGCTGTCTCTGTGAGTAAAACACACACACACACACAACCTGCTGTCTCTGTGAGTAAAACACACACACACACCCAACTGCTGTCTCTGTGAGCAAAACACACACACACACACACAACCTGCTGTCTCTGTGAGTAAAAACACACACACACACCCAACCTGCTGTCCTGTGAGTAAAACACACACACACACACAACCTGCTGTCTCTGTGAGTAAACACACACACACACACACCCAACCTGCTGTCTCTGTGAGTAAAAAACACACACACCCAACCTGCTGTCTCTTTGTGAGAAAACACACACACACACACACACACACCCAACCTGCTGTCTCTGTGAGTAAAACACACACACACACCCAACCTGCTGTCTCTGTGAGTAAAACACACACACACCCAACCTGCTGTCTCTGTGAGTAAAACACACACACACACACACCCAACCTGCTGTCTCTGTGAGTAAAACACACACACACACCCAACCTGCTGTCTCTGTGAGTAAAAACACACACACACACACACACACAACCTGCTGTCTCTGTGAGTAAACACACACACACACACCCAACCTGCTGTCTCTGTGAGTAAAACACACACACACACACCCAACCTGCTGTCTCTGTGAGCAAAAACACACACACACACACACAACCTGCTGTCTCTGTGTGAGTAAAACACACACACACACACCCAACCTGCTGTCTCTGTGAGTAAAACACACACACACACACAACCTGCTGTCTCTGTGAGTCAAAAAACACACACACACACACCCAACCTGCTGTCTCTGTGAGTAAAACACACACACACACACAACCTGCACGTCTCTGTGAGTAAAAACACACACACACACACACACACACACACAACCTGCTGTCTCTGTGAGTAAAACACACACACACACACCCAACCTGCTGTCTCTGTGAGTAAAACACACACACACAACCTGCTGTCTCTGTGAGTAAAACACACACACACACACAACCTGCTGTCTCTGTGAGAAAAAACACACACACACACACAACCTGCTGTCTCTGTGAGTAAAACACACACACACAACTGTCTCTGTGAGTAAAACACACACACACACCCAACCTGCTGTCTCTGTGAGTAAAAACACACACACACACAACCTGCTGTCTCTGTGAGTAAAACACACACACACACCCAACCTGCTGTCTCTGTGAGTAAAAAACACACACACACACACACACCCAACCTGCTGTCTCTGTGAGTAAAACACACACACACACACACACACACCCAACCTGCTGTCTCTGTGAGTAAAACACACACACACACCCAACCTGCTGTCTCTGTGAGTAAAAAACACACACACACACACAACCTGCTGTCTCTGTGAGTAAAACACACACACACACACCCAACCTGCTGTCTCTGTGAGTAAAACACACACACACACACCCAACCTGCTGTCTCTGTGAGTAAACACACACACACACACACACCCAACCTGCTGTCTCTGTGAGTAAAACACACACACACACACCCAACCTGCTGTCTCTGTGAGTAAACACACACACACACACCCAACCTGCTGTCTCTGTGAGAAAACACACACACACACACACACCCAACCTGCTGTCTCTGTGAGTAAAAAACACACACACACACACAACCTGCTGTCTCTGTGAGTAAACACACACACACACACCCAACCTGCTGTCTCTGTGAGTAAAACACACACACACCCAACCTGCTGTCTCTGTGAGTAAAACACACACACACACACACACACACAACCTGCTGTCTCTGTGAGTAAAACACACACACACACACACCCAACCTGCTGTCTCTGTGAGTAAAAACACACACACACACACACACACACACACAACCTGCTGTCTCTGTGAGTAAAACACACACACACACACACACCCAACCTGCTGTCTCTGTGAGTAAAAAACACACACACACACACAACCTGCTGTCTCTGTGAGTAAAACACACACACACACACAACCTGCTGTCTCTGTGAGTAAAAACACACACACACACACACACAACCTGCTGTCTCTGTGAGTAAAAACACACACACACACACACAACCTGCTGTCTCTGTGAGTAAAACACACACACACACACACACACACACAACCAACCTGCTGTCTCTGTGAGTAAAACACACACACACACACACAACCTGCTGTCTCTGTGAGTAAAACACACACACACACACACAACCTGCTGTCTCTGTGAGTAAAACACACACACACACACACAACCTGCTGTCTCTGTGAGTAAACACACACACACACACACAACCTGCTGTCTCTGTGAGTAAAACACACACACACACACACAACCTGCTGTCTCTGTGAGTAAACACACACACACACACACACACACACCCAACCTGCTGTCTCTGTGAGTAAAAAAACACACACACACACACACACACACACCCAACCTGCTGTCTCTGTGAGTAAAAACACACACACACCCAACCTGCTGTCTCTGTGAGTAAAACACACACACACACACCCAACCTGCTGTCTCTGTGAGTAAAACAGACACACACACACAACCTGCTGTCTCTGTGAGTAAAACACACACACACACACCCAACCTGCTGTCTCTGTGAGTAAAACACACACACACCCAACCTGCTGTCTCTGTGAGTAAAACACACACACACACACAACCTGCTGTCTCTGTGAGTAAAACACACACACACACCCAACCTGCTGTCTCTGTGAGTAAAACACACACACACACACAACCTGCTGTCTCTGTGAGTAAAACACACACACACACACCCAACCTGCTGTCTCTGTGAGTAAAACACACACACACACACAACCTGCTGTCTCTGTGAGTAAAACACACACACACACACCCAACCTGCTGTCTCTGTGAGTAAAAAACACACACACACCCAACCTGCTGTCTCTGTGAGTAAAACACACACACACACACACACACACCCAACCTGCTGTCTCTGTGAGTAAACACACACACACCCAACCTGCTGTCTCTGTGAGTAAAACACACACACACACCCAACCTGCTGTCTCTGTGAGTAAAAAACACACACACACACCCAACCTGCTGTCTCTGTGAGTAAACACACACACACACCCAACCTGCTGTCTCTGTGAGTAAAAACACACACACACACACACACAACCTGCTGTCTCTGTGAGTAAAAACACACACACACACCCAACCTGCTGTCTCTGTGAGTAAAACACACACACACACACCCAACCTGCTGTCTCTGTGAGTAAAACACACACACACACACACACAACCTGCTGTCTCTGTGAGTAAAAACACACACACACACCCAACCTGCTGTCTCTGTGAGTAAAAACACACACACACACACAACCTGCTGTCTCTGTGAGTAAAACACACACACACACACCCAACCTGCTGTCTCTGTGAGTAAAAAAACACACACACACACACAACCTGCTGTCTCTGTGAGTAAAACACACACACACACACACACACACAACCTGCTGTCTCTGTGAGTAAACACACACAACACACACCCAACCTGCTGTCTCTGTGAGTAAAACACACACACACAACCCAACCTGCTGTCTCTGTGAGTAAAAACACACACACACACACAACCTGCTGTCTCTGTGAGTAAAACACACACACACACACACAACCTGCTGTCTCTGTGAGTAAAACAAACACACTGTGAGTAAAACACACACACACACCCAACCTGCTGTCTCTGTGAGTAAAACACACACACACACAACCTGCTGTCTCTGTGAGTAAAACACACACACACACACCCAACCTGCTGTCTCTGTGAGTAAAAACACACACACAC
>NW_024608202.1:7500-53195 GCF_018296145.1 Oncorhynchus tshawytscha
ACCATAAGCCGCCTACAATGTTGTTTTAGAGAATTTGGCAGTACGTCCAACCGGCCCCACAACCACAGGCCACGTCTATGACGTTATGTGGGTGAGCGATTTGCTATTGTAATCATTGTGAACAGAGTGCCTCATGGTGGTGGGGTTATGGTATGGGCAGGCATAAACTATGGACAATGAACACAATTTAATTTGATCAATGGCAGATTGAATGCGCAGAGATACAGTGACGAGATCCTGAGGCCCATTGTGAGGCCCATTTTCTTTTTAAGTATCTGTGACCAACAGATGCATATCTGTATTCCCATTCATGTGAAATCCATAGATTAGGACATAATGAATTTATATCAATTGACTGATTTCCTTATGAACTGTAACTCAGTAAAATCTTTGAAATTGTTGCATGTTGCGTTTATATTTGCATTCAGTATAGTTTGTCTGAAGTCCGATATGAAATCCATTTAGGTTCACATTGTGAGTTTCAGATAGAGTTGACTAAAGCAGTTGTACGTAGCTGGTGAGATGAGTCAGGCGCAGGACAGCAGATATGACTAATAAAATACTTTACTCAAAAATTCAAACATGACACGTAAAAATGCACGGCCACACAATACGAACCACAATACAACAAACAATCACTCACAAATACAACATGTAGAACAGGGGTTACATAATAAACAAGTATGTTGAATACGTGAAGCCAGGATGTGATCATGACAAAGACAAAACAAATGGAAAATGAAAAGTGGATTGGCGATGGCTAGAAGGCCGGTGACGTCGACCGTCGACCGCCGAACGAACAAGGAGAGGAAGTCGTGACAGCAGTTATACATTTGTTGGGTTCAAAGGAAGAATCCAGCATCTTTAAGTTAATACATTTGTCTGAACTCCGATGTGAAATCCCATAGGGATTTTTGAACAAGTTATATGATTACACTGAGTTAGGGATTGGGACATTGGGATGACATTTTTCTTTCAGCAGAGTGCATTCAGACAGAGCATGTATTCAGAGCATACATTCAGACAGAGCATGTATTCAGAGCATGCACTTAGACAGAGCATGTATTCAGAGCATGCATTCAGACAGAGCATTTCAGAGCATGCTTTCAGACAGAGCATGCATTCAGACAGAGCATGTATTCAGAGCATGCATTCAGACAGAGCATGCATTCAGAGCATGCATTCAGCATCATGCATTCAGACAGAGCATGTATTCAGAGCATGCATTCAGACAGAGCATGTATTCAGAGCATGCATTCAGACAGAGCATGTATTCAGAGCATACATTCAGACAGAGCATGTATTCAGACAGAGCATGCATTCAGAGCATGCATTCAGACAGAGCATGTATTCAGACAGAGCATGCATTCAGAGCATGTATTCAGACAGAGCATGTATTCAGACAGAGCATGTATTCAGAGCATGCATTCAGACAGAGCATGTATTCAGACAGAGCATGCATTCAGAGCATGCATTCAGACAGAGCATGTATTCAGACAGAGCATGCATTCAGAGCATGCATTCAGACAGAGCATGTATTCAGACAGAGCATGCATTCAGAGCATGCATTCAGACAGAGCATGTATTCAGCATACATTCAGACAGAGCATGTATTCAGAGCATACATTCAGACAGAGCATATTCAGACAGAGCATGTATTCAGAGCATACATTCAGAGCAGAGCATACATTCAGACAGAGCATGTATTCAGAGCATACATTCAGACAGAGCATGTATTCAGACAGAGCATTAATTGAAATCCCCCAGTTAATTATCTGATGTCCATAAAATGATTCAAAGAGACTCTAAATGAGGTGATAAATGAGGTGATAAATTATATGATACATGTCATCAAGATGTATTGATATGAATTCAACAACCCTTTGTCCTCCTCTCCTCTCCTTCCTTCTCTCCTCTTCTCCTCTCTTCTCCTCTCCTCTCCTCTTCTTCTCTTCTCTACTCTTCTGTTCTCTACTCCTCTCCAATCTCCTCACCTCACCTCTTCACCTCTTCTCCTCTTCTCTTCTCCTCTTTTCTTCTCCCCTCACCTCTTCTCTCCCCTCCCCTTCTCTCCCCTCCCCTTCTCTCCTCCAGGCGTCTGGATGCTAACCTGTTATCTGAGGTGCCTGCGCGGTCACTAGGTGGTCTTAGGTCTCTAAGACACCTGTGGTTGGATGATAACAGTTTAACAGAGATCCCTGTCTCTGCTCTGGACTCTCTGCCGGCCCTACAAGCTATGACCCTCGCTCTCAACCATATCACTCACATACCTGACCATGCATTTAGCAACCTCTCATCACTGGTCGTACTGTGAGTACCCTCTGGTTGTGTATGTGGGGGGGATTCATCACTGATCGTACTGTGAGTACCCTCTGGTTGTGTGTGTGTGTGTGGGGGGGATTCATCACTGATCGTACTGTGAGTACCCTCTGGTTGTGTATATGGGGGGGGATTCATCACTGGTCGTACTGTGAGTACCCTCTGGTTGAGTGTGTGTGTGTGTGGGGGGGGATTAATCACTGGTCGTACTGTGAGTACCCTCTGGTTTGTGTGTGGGCGGGGGATTCATCACTGGTCGTACTGTGAGTACCCTCTGGTTGTGTGTGTGGGGGGATTCATCACTGGTCGTACTGTGAGTACCCTCTGGTTGTGTGTGTGGGTGGGGGGATTCATCACTGATCGTACTGTGAGTACCCTCTGGTTGAGTGTGTGTGTGTGTGGGGGGGATTAATCACTGGTCGTACTGTGAGTACCCTCTGGTTTGTGTGTGGGCGGGGGATTCATCACTGGTCGTACTGTGAGTACCCTCTGGTTGTGTGTGTGGGGGCGGGGGATTCATCACTGATCGTACTGTGAGTACCCTCTGGTTGTGTGTGTGTGTGGGGGGGATTCATCACTGATCGTACTGTGAGTACCCTCTGGTGTGTGTGTGTGTGTGGGGATTAATCACTGGTCGTACTGTGAGTACCCTCTGGTTTGTGTGTGGGCGGGGGATTCATCACTGGTCGTACTGTGAGTACCCTCTGGTTTGTGTGTGTGGGCGGGGGGATTCATCACTGATCGTACTGTGAGTACCCTCTGGTTGTGTGTGTGGGCGGGGGGATTAGAGGGGGTTTATGTGTCTGTCTGTTATCTGACAATGTGTCTGTTGTCTTTCTGAGGTCAGTCATGTTGAGATGTGTGTTTTAACTGTGATTGGCTGAAAAGTCTTTCCTTCGTTGTGATTGGCTGTCTTTCTGTGCATAGTCATCTCCATAACAACCAGATCCAGACGATGGGAGAGAGGTGTTTCCAAGGTTTGCTCAGTCTGGAGACACTGTGAGTAAATGCGCGCACGCGCACGCACGCACGCACGCACGCACGCACGCACACACACACACACACACACACACACACACACACAGAGCTTGAGAAAATGTATCCCATCCTATGGAGTTCTCCAGATGTTCCTGTGCCCAAGAACACGAAGGTAACCTGCCTAAATGACTACCAACCTGTGGCAATCACGTCTGTAGCCATGAAGTGCTTTGAAAGGCTGGTCATGGCTCACAATCAACACCATCATCCCAGAAACCCTAGACCCACTCCAATTTGCATACCGCCCAAACAGATCCACAGATGATGCAACATCTATTGCACTCCACACTGCCCTTTCCCACCTGGACAAAAGGAACACCTATGTGAGAATGCTGTTCATTGACTACAGATCAGCGTTCAACACCATAGTGCCCTCAAAGCTCATCAATAAGCTAAGGACCCTGGGACTGAACACCTCCCTCTGCAACTGGATCCTGGACTTCCTGACGGGCCGCCCCAGGTGGTGAGGGTAGGTAACAACACATCTGCCACGCTGATCCTCAACACTGGAGCCCCTCAGGGGTGCGTGCTCAGTCCCCTCCTGTAGTCCCTGTTCACCCACGACTGCATGGCCAGGCACGACTCCAACACCATCATTACGTTTGCGACGAGACGAGACAGCCTATAGGGAGGAGGTCAGAGACCTGGCCGGGTGGTGCCAGAATAACAACCTATCCCTCAAAGTAATCAAGACTAAGGAGATGATTGTGGACTACAGGAAAAGGAGGACTGAGCACGCCCCATTCTCATTGACGGGGCTGCAGTGGAGCAGGTTGAGAACTTCAAGTTCCTTGGTGTCCACATCAACAACGAACTAGAATGGTCCAAACACACCAAGACAGTCATGAAGAGGGCACGACAAAACCTATTCCCCCTAAATCCTTGGAGGACCGAGCACGCCCCCAAAGGTTATACAGCTGCAACATCAAGAGCACTGGTTGCATCACTGCCTGGTATGGCAACTGCTCAGCCTCCGACTGCAAGGCACTACAGAGAGTAATGCGTACGGCCCAGTACATCACTGGGGCTAAGCTGCCTGTCATCCAGGACCTCTACACCAGGCGGTGTCAGAGGAAGGCCCTAAAAATTGTCAAAGACCCCAGCCACCCCAGTCATAGACTGTTCTCTCTACTACCGCATGGCAAGTGGTACCGGAGTGCCAAGTCTAGGACAAAAAGGCTTCTCAACAGTTTTACCCCCAAGCCATAAGACTCCTGAACAGGTAATCAAATGGCTACCTGGATTATTTGCATTGTGTGCGTCCCCCCAACCCCTCTTTTACACTGCTGCTAATCTCTGTTCATCATATATGCATAGTCACTTTAACCATATCTACATGTACATACTACCTCAATCAGCCTGACTAACCGGTTCCTGTATATAGCCTCTCTACTGTATATAGCCTCTACTGTATATAGCCCCTCTACTGTATATAGCCTCTACTGTATATAGCCTCTACTATGTATATAGCGCCTCTACTGTCTATAGCCCCTCTACTGTATATAACCCTCTACTGTATATAGCCTCTCTACTGTATATAGCCTCTCTACTGTATATAGCCTCTCTACTGTATATAGCCTCTACTGTATATAGCTCTCTACTGTATATAGCCTCTACTGTATATAGCCTGTCTACTGTATATAGCCTGTCTACTGTATATAGCCTCTCCTGTATATAACCTCTACTGTATAGGGCCCTCTACTGTATATAGCCCTCTACTGTATATAGCCTCTCTACTGTATATAACCTCTACTGTATATATCCCCTCTACTGTATATATCCCTCTACTGTATATAGCCTTGCTACTTTTATAGCCCCTCTACTGTATATAGCCTCTACTGTATATAGCCTCTCTACTGTATATAGCCTCTACTGTTATTTTTCACTGTCTTTTTACTGTTGTTTTATTTCTTTACCTACCTATTGTTCACCTAATACATTTTTTGCACTATTGGTTAGAGCCTGTAAGTAAGCATTTCACTGTAAGGTCTACTACACCTGTTGTATTCATCATTTCACTGTAAGGTCTACTACACCTGTTGTATTCAGCATTTCACTGTGAGGTCTACTACACCTGTTGTATTCAGCATTTCACTGTGAGGTCTACTACACCTGTTGTATTCAGCATTTCACTGTGAGGTCTACTACACCTGTTGTATTCAGCATTTCACTGTGAGGTCTACTACACCTGTTGTATTCAGCATTTCACTGTGAGGTCTACTACACCTGTTGTATTCATCATTTCACTGTAAGGTCTACTACACCTGTTGTATTCAGCATTTCACTGTAAGGTCTACTACACCTATTTGTATTCAGCATTTCACTGTGAGGTCTACTACACCTGTTGTATTCAGCATTTCACTGTGAGGTCTACTACACCTATTTGTATTCAGCATTTCACTGTAAGGTCTACTACACCTGTTGTATTCAGCATTTCACTGTGAGGTCTACTACACCTGTTGTATTCAGCATTTCACTGTGAGGTCTACTACACCTGTTGTATTCAGCATTTCACTGTGAGGTCTACTACACCTGTTGTATTCAGCATTTCACTGTAAGGCCTACTACACCTGTTGTATTCAGCATTTCACTGTGAGGTCTACTACACCTGCTGTATTCAGCATTTCACTGTGAGGTCTACTACACCTGTTGTATTCGACATTTCACTGTGAGGTCTACTACACCTGTTGTATTCAGCATTTCACTGTGAGGTCTACTACACCTGTTGTATTCAGCATTTCACTGTGAGGTCTACTACACCTGTTGTATTCAGCATTTCACTGTGAGGTCTACTACACCTGTTGTATTCAGCATTTCACTGTAAGGTCTACTACACCTGTTGTATTCAGCATTTCACTGTGAGGTCTACTACACCTGTTGTATTCAGCATTTCACTGTGAGGTCTACTACACCTGTTGTATTCAGCATTTCACTGTAAGGTCTACTACACCTGTTGTATTCATCATTTCACTGTAAGGTCTACTATACCTGTTGTATTCATCATTTCACTGTGAGGTCTACTACACCTGCTGTATTCATCATTTCACTGTAAGGTCTACTACACCTGTTGTATTCAGCATTTCACTGTGAGGTCTACACCTGTTGTATTCATCATTTCACTGTAAGGTCTACTACACCTGTTGTATTCATCATTTCACTGTAAGGTCTACACCTGTTGTATTCATCATTTCACTGTAAGGTCTACTACACCTGTTGTATTCAGCATTTCACTGTGAGGTCTACACCTGTTGTATTCATCATTTCACTGTAAGGTCTACTACACCTGTTGTATTCAGCATTTCACTGTAAGGTCTACTACACCTGTTGTATTCAGCATTTCACTGTGAGGTCTACTACACCTGTTGTATTCAGCATTTCACTGTGAGGTCTACTACACCTGTTGTATTCAGCATTTCACTGTAAGGTCTACTACACCTGTTGTATTCAGCATTTCACTGTGAGGTCTACTACACCTGTTGTATTCAGCATTTCACTGTGAGGTCTACTACACCTGTTGTATTCAGCATTTCACTGTGAGGTCTACTACACCTGTTGTATTCAGCATTTCACTGTAAGGCCTACTACACCTGTTGTATTCAGCATTTCACTGTGAGGTCTAATACACATGTTGTATTCAGCATTTCACTGTGAGGTCTACTACACCTGTTGTATTCGACATTTCACTGTGAGGTCTACTACACCTGTTGTATTCAGCATTTCACTGTGAGGTCTACTACACCTGTTGTATTCAGCATTTCACTGTGAGGTCTACTACACCTGTTGTATTCAGCATTTCACTGTGAGGTCTACTACACCTGTTGTATTCAGCATTTCACTGTGAGGTCTACTACACCTGTTGTATTCAGCATTTCACTGTAAGGTCTACTACACATGTTGTATTCAGCATTTCACTGTAAGGTCTACTACACCTGTTGTATTCAGCATTTCACTGTGAGGTCTACTACACCTGTTGTATTCAGCATTTCACTGTGAGGTCTACTACACCTGTTGTATTCAGCATTTCACTGTGAGGTCTACTACACCTGTTGTATTCAGCATGTCACTGTAAGGTTGACTACACCTGTTGTATTCAGCATTTCACTGTAAGGTCGACTACACCTGTTGTATTCAGCATTTCACTGTAAGGTCTACTACACCTGTTGTATTCAGCATTTCACTGTGAGGTCTACTACACCTGTTGTATTCATCATTTCACAATAAGGTCTACTACACCTGTTGTATTCAGCATTTCACTGAAATAGCATTCTAGTTGTGTACTCTCTGTTTAGGGCCAAATAGCATTCTAGTTGTGTACTCTGTTTAGGGCCAAATAGCATTCTAGTTGTGTACTCTCTGGTTAGGCCAAATAGCATTCTAGTTGTGTACTCTCTGGTTAGGGCCAAATAGCATTCTAGTTGTGTACTCTCTGTGTAGGGCCAAATAGCATTCTAGTTGTGTACTCTCTGGTTAGGGGCCAAATAGCATTCTAGTTGTGTACTCTCTGTTTAGGGCCAAATAGCATTCTAGTTGTGTACTCTCTGTGTAGGGCGAAATAGCATTCTAGTTGTGTACTCTCTGTTTAGGGCCAAATAGCATTCTAGTTGTGTACTCTCTGGTTAGGGCCAAATAGCATTCTAGTTGTGTACTCTCTGTTTAGGGCCAAATAGCATTCTAGTTGTGTACTCTCTGGTTAGGGCTTAAATAGCATTCTAGTTGTGTACTCTGTTTAGGGCCAAATAGCATTCTAGTTGTGTACTCTCTCTGTTTAGGGCCAAATAGCATTCTAGTTGTGTACTCTCTGGTTAGGGCCAAATAGCATTCTAGTTTGTGTACTCTCTGTTTAGGGCCAAATAGCATTCTAGTTGTGCACTCTCTGGTTAGGGGCCAAATGGCATTCTAGTTGTGTACTCTGTTTAGGGCCAAATAGCATTCTAGTTGTGTACTCTCTGGTTAGGGCCAAATAGCATTCTAGTTGTGTACTCTCTATTTATGGCCAAATTGCATTCTAGTTGTGTACTCTCTGGTTAGGGCCAAATAGCATTCTAGTTGTGTACTCTCTGTTTAGGGCCAAATAGCATTCTAGTTGTGTACTCTCTGGTTAGGGCCAAATAGCATTCTAGTTTGTGTACTCTCTGTTTAGGGCCAAATAGCATTCTAGTTGTGTACTCTGTTTAGGGCCAAATAGCATTCTAGTTTGTGTACTCTCTGTTTAGGGCCAAATAGCATTCTAGTTGTGTACTCTCTGTGTAGGGCCAAATAGCATTCTAGTTGTGTACTCTCTGTTTAGGGCCAAATAGCATTCTAGTTGTGTACTCTCTGGTTAGGGCCAAATAGCATTCTAGTTGTGTACTCTCTGTTTAGGGCCAAATAAAGCATTCTAGTTTGTGTACTCTGTTTAGGGCCAAATAGCATTCTAGTTGTGCTCTGTTTAGGGCCAAATAGCATTCTAGTTGTGTATTCTCTGGTTAGGGCCAAATAGCATTCTAGTTGTGTACTCTCTGGTTAGGGCCAAATAGCATTCTAGTTGTGTACTCTCTGTTTAGGGCCAAATAGCATTCTAGTTGTGTACTCTGGTTAGGGCCAAATAGCATTCTAGTTGTGTACTCTCTGTTTAGGGCCAAATAGCATTCTAGTTGTGTACTCTCTGTTTAGGCCAAATAGCATTCTAGTTTGCTCTGTTTTGTTAATTCTTTCCAATGTGTCAAGTAATTATCTTTTGTTTTTTCATGATTTGTTTGGGTCATTGTGCTGCTGTCCTGGGGCTCTGTGGGGTCTGTTTGTGAATAGAGCCCCAGGACCAGCTTGCTAAGGGGACTCTTCTCCAGGTTCATCTCCCTCTCCTCTCTATTTCTCCCCCTCTCTCTCTCTCCCTCTGTCTCCCTCTCTCTCTTCCTATCTCCCCCTCTCTATCTCCCCCTCCCTTGTCTCCCTGTCTCTCTACCTATCTCCCTCACTATCTCTCTTCCTATCTCTCCCATTGTCTCCCTGTCTCTCTACCTATCTCTCCCTCACTATCTCTCCTTCTATCTCTTCCTATCTCCCCTCTCTATCTCTCTCCCCCTCTTCCTATATTCCCTCTCCCTCTGTCTCTCTCTCTCTTCCCCTCTATCTCTTCCTATCTCCTCTCAGGGATCTGAACTACAATGATCTACCAGAGTTTCCTACAGCCATCAGACCCTGGCAAAGCTTCAGGAACTGTGAGTCCACACACACACACACACACACACACACACACACACACACACACACACACACACACACACACACACAGACACACACAAACACACAGAAACACACACAGTTGCCTGCTTGACTATCATATGTTCTCAGGATCAGTGGTTGATGTTATATTTATATCATATTTTATCATTGGTTTTAATGCAGATACAACATCTTAAACCTCAATAGCTGCACACCGAGGGGAGGGCTATGATTTCTCTCACACTTAGCAGATGCTCTGATCGTGTGTGTGTGTGTGTGTCCTAGTGGGTTCCACCACAACAACATCAGAGCGATCCCTGAGAGAGCCTTCATGGGAAACCGCCAGCTACAGACCATGTTAGTAACCCCCTCCTCCACACACACACACACACTGATAAACACACACACACACACACACACTGATAAACACACACACACACACACACTGATAAACACATAACACACACACACACACACACACACACACACACACACACACACACACACACATAAACTGATTAATACACATAAACACACACACACACACTGATAAACACACATACACACACACACTGATAAAACAAACACCACACACACACACACACACTGATAAACACACACAAACTGATAAACACACACACACTGATAAACACACACACACACACACTGATAAACACACATACACACACACTGATAAACACACACATACACACACACACTGATAAACAACACACACACACACACACTGATAAACACACACACACACACACACTGATAAAACACACACACACACACATAAACTGATTAATACACATAAAACACACACACACACACTGATAAACACACATACACACACACACTGATAAACACACACACACACACTGATAAACACACACACACTGATAAACACACACACACACTGATAAACACACACACACACACATAAACTGATTAATACACATAAACACACACACACACACTGATAAACACACATACACACACACACACTGATAAACACACACACACACACACACTGATAAACACACACACACACTGATAAACAAACACACACACACACACACACACACTGATAAACACACACACAGACATACACTGATTAATACACATAACACACACACATACAAGTGCACGTGTAGACAAAGGCCTTGGTGAAATAAATAACAAGACCTCTCTTCCTCAGTCACTTCTATGAGAATCCCATCCAGTCTGTGGGAAGATCCGCTTTCCAGTTTTTACCTAAGCTCCATACACTGTGAGTAATGAGGTTCCTTCTCCAGTCTGACAATATGACTTTTGGATGTATGTCTTGGATATAGCAGACCACATGAGTGTGTATGTGTGTGTACCATCTAACTAACGAGCGCGTCCCTCTCCAGCTCCCTAAACGGGGCTTTACCCAGATACGAGATTTCCCGACCTGAAAGGAACCACCAGCCTGGAAACACTGTAAGAGAGAGAGAGACACACACACACACACACACACACACATACACACACATACATACACACACACACACACACACACACACACACACACACACACACACACACACACACATACACATATACATACACACACTTACACACACACATACACACATACACACACACACTACTGCTGTATTGAGTGCAGGGGCTCAGTCTCCCCTACCTAATGAGTGTCTCAGAGAATGGGAACAGAGACAGAAATAGAAGGAGTAGAGAGAGGGGAGAGTTGTACCATCAGGTAGCTAACTAGCCACAGAAGCTCTGGGAGGGTATGACAGGCTCTAGGAGGGTACGGCAGGCTCTGGGAGGGTACGACAGGCTCTGGGAGGGTTGACAGGGGCTCTAGAAGGGTACGACAAGCTCTGGGAGGGAATGACAGAGGCTCTGGGAGGGAATGACAGGCTCTGGGAGGGTACGACAGGCTCTGGGAGGGTAACAGGCTCTGGGAGGGTCTGACAAGCTCTGGGAGGGTTGACAGAGGCTCTGGGAGGGTACGACAGGCTCTGGGAGGGTACGACAGGCTCTGGGAGGGAAACCCACAAGCTCTGGGAGGGTATGACAGGCTCTGGGATAGTACGACAAGCTCTGGGAGGGTAAGACAAGCTCTGGGAGGGTTGACAGAGGCTCTGGGAGGGTATGACAAGCTCTGGGAGGGTACGACAGAGGCTCTGGGAGGGTACGACAGGCTCTGGGGAGGGTATGACAGGCTCTGGGAGGGTAAGACAAGCTCTAGGGGAGTGTATGACAGGCTCTGGGAGGTATGACAGGCTCTGGGAGGGTACGACATGCTCGGGGAGGGTACGACAAGCTCTGGGAGGGTGTGACAGAGGCTCTGGGAGGGTGAGACAGAGGCTCTAGAAGGGTACGACAGAGGCTCTGGGAGGGTGTGACAAAGGCTCTAGGAAGGGTACAACGGGGGCTCTGGGAGGGTATGACAAAGGCTCTAGAAGGGTACAACAGGCTCTGGGGGACGACAGGCTCTGGGAGGGTACGACAGGGGCTCTGGGAGTGTATGACAGGCTCTGGGAGGGTACGACAGGGCTCTGGGAGTGTATGACAGGGCTCTGGGATGACAGGCTCTGGGAGGGTACAACAGAGGCTCTGGGAGGGTATGACAGGCTCTGGGAGGGTACGACAGGCTCTGGGAGGGTACAACAGAGGCTCTGGGAGGGTACGACAGGCTCTGGGAGTGTATGACAGGCTCTGGGAGGGTACAACAGAGGCTCTGGGAGGGCACAACAGAGGCTCTGGGAGGGTACGACAGGGGCTCTAGAAGGGTACGACAGAGGCTCTGGGGAGGGAATGACAGAGCACACACATGCATTGACGTTGACAAAGTTCTGGGGCACTAGGATCTCTTAGACTAGAGGGAAGAGGGCCCACAACTGGTCTTACAACACCAGTTCCAGACAAAACTGGTCTCCCATCCATGGACCAACTAGTCCCAACCCTACTTAGCTTCAGCCTATTGAGCTAACTGTCTCACTGTGTTAGTATCACAGAGACAGAAGAATCAACTGGCTTCCTGACCCCTAAACAATCACTACAATACTCAAATACCCTCTTCTGTCTCTCAATCCCCCTCTCTCTCCTCTCTCTAGGACATTGACCAGGGCTGGTCTCTCTACTCTTCCTCAGCGGTTGTGTCAGCATCTACTCCGCCTCAGAGTACTGTGAGTACTTTGAATGAAAGAATGTGCACACACACAATTAAATTTAACCGTACCCCCTAAATGCCCCAATTGATAAAATCCCAAACCCACAGAATTGCTTAAATCTGACACGGATCTGAAACCCCAGATTACACTATAATGATATTTTTGCCTGTGTATTCACAGTGAGATGTCTCATAATCAGATAGCGGATCTTCCCAGCTTCTATCACTGCTCTGCCCTGCAGGAAATGTGAGTCAACATGGTGTAATGGTTGAAGCTTAGAACAACGTTCCAATAACAGAATGTTAGAACAACGTTCCAATAACAGAATGTTAGAACAACGTTCCAATAACAGAATGTTAGAACAACGTTCCAATAACAGAATGTTAGAACAACGTTCCAATAACAGAATGTTAGAACCACCTTCCAATAACAGAATGTTAGAACCACCTTCCAATAACAGAATGTTAGAACAACGTTCCAATAACAGAATGTTAGAACCACCTTCCAATAACAGAATGTTAGAACAACGTTCCAATAACAGAATGTTAGAACAACGTTCCAATAACAGAATGTTAGAACAACGTTCCAATAACAGAATGTTAGAACCACCTTCCCATAACAGAATGTTAGAACAACGTTCCAATAACAGAATGTTAGAACAACGTTCCAATAACAGAATGTTAGAACAACGTTCCAATAACAGAATGTTAGAACAACGTTCCAATAACAGAATGTTAGAACAACGTTCCAATAACAGAATGTTAGAACAACGTTCCAATAACAGAATGTTAGAACAACGTTCCAATAACAGAATGTTGGAACAACGTTCTGATAATGGTATGACTGAAATAGTAGGAGTCTATACTTTGGTATTGCAGTTTCACTGCTTGTTTTGTAGTAACAGGGTGTGTGTGTGTGTAGAGGCCTGCAGTATAACCACATTAGGAGGATTGAGAGGGATACCTTCCAGCAGCTCAGCTCTCTACAGTCTCTGTGAGTATACTGTTTACTCTCTGTGAGTATACCGTTTACTCTCTGTGAGTATACTGTTTACTCTCTGTGAATACTGTTTACTCTCTGTGAGTATACTGTTTACTCTCTTTGTATACTCTTTACTCTCTGTGAATACTGTTTACTCTCTGTGAATACTCTTTACTCTCTGTGAGTATACTGTTTACTCTCTGTGAGTATACTGTTTACTCTCTGTGAATACTCTTTACTCTCTGTGAGTATACTGTTTACTCTCTGTGAGTATACCGTTTACTCTCTGTGAGTATACTGTTTACTCTCTGTGAATACTGTTTACTCTCTGTGAGTATACCGTTTACTCTCTGTGAGTATACTGTTTACTCTGTGAATACTGTTTACTCTCTGTGAGTATACCGTTTACTCTCTGTGAGTATACTGTTTACTCTGTGAATACTGTTTACTCTCTGTGAGTATACTGTTTACTCTCTGTGAGTATACTGTTTACTCTCTGTGAATACTGTTTACTCTCTGTGAGTATACCGTTTTACTCTCTGTGAGTATACTGTTTACTCTGTGAATACTGTTTACTCTCTGTGATTATACTGTTTACTCTCTGTGAGTATACTGTTTACTCTCTGTGAATACTCTTTACTCTCTGTGAGTATACTGTTTACTCTCTGTGAATACTCTTTACTCTCTGTGAATACTCTTTACTCTCTGTGAGTGTACTGTTTACTCTGTGAGTATACTGTTTACTCTCTGTGAATACTCTTTACTCTCTGTGAATACTCTTTACTCTCTGTGAGTATACTGTTTACTCTGTGAATACTCTTTACTCTCTGTGAGTATACTGTTTACTCTCTGTGAGTATACTGTTTATTCTCTGTGAGTATACTGTTTACTTTCTGTGAGAATACTGTTTACTCTGTGTGAGTATACCGTTTACTCTGTGAATACTCTCTACTCTCTGTGAATACTGTTTACTCTCTGTGAATACTGTTTACTCTCTGTGAGTATACTCTTTACTCTCTGTGAGTATACTGTTTACTCTGTGAGTATACTGTTTACTCTCTGTGAGTATACTGTTTACTCTGTGAATACTCTTTACTCTCTGTGAGTATACTGTTTACTCTGTGAATACTCTTTACTCTCTGTGAGTATACTGTTTACTCTGTGAATACTCTCTACTCTCTGTGAATACTCTTTACTCTCTGTGAGTACTCTTTACTCTCTGTGAGTATACTGTTTACTCTGTGAGTATACTGTTTACTCTGTGAATACTGTTTACTCTCTGTGAGTATACTGTTTACTCTCTGTGAGTATACTGTTTACTCTCTGTGAATACTCTTTACTCTCTGTGAATACTCTTTACTCTCTGTGAATACTCTTTACTCTCTGTGGGTATACTGTTTACTCTCTGTGATTATACTGTTTACTCTCTGTGAATACTCTTTACTCTCTGTGAATACTCTTTACTCTCTGTGAATACTCTTTACTCTCTGTGAGTATACTGTTTACTCTCTTTGTATACTCTTTACTCTCTGTGAGTATACTGTTTACTCTGTGAATACTGTTTACTCTCTGTGAGTATACTGTTTACTCTCTGTGAGTATACTATTTACTCTCTGTGAATACTCTTTACTCTCTGTGAGTATACTCTTTACTCTCTGTGAGTATACTGTTTACTCTCTGTGAATACTCTTTACTCTCTTTGAGTATACTGTTTACTCTCTGTGAATACTCTTTACTCTGTGAGTATACTGTTTACTCTCTGTGAATATACTGTTTACTCTCTGTGAGTATACTGTTTACTCTGTGAATACTCTTTACTCTCTGTGAATACTCTTTACTCTCTGTGAGTACTCTTTACTCTCTGTGAGTACTCTTTACTCTCTGTGAGTATACTGTTTACTCTGTGAATACTGTTTACTCTGTGAATACTGTTTACTCTGTGAGTGTACTGTTTACTCTCTGTGAGTATACTGTTCACTCTATGTGAGTATACTGTTTACTCTCTGTGAATACTATTTACTCTCTGTGAGGATACTGTTTACTCTCTGTGAGTATACTGTCAACTCTCTGCCAATACTCTTTACTCTCTGTGAGTATACTGTTTTCTCTCTGTGAGTATACTGTTTACTCTCTGTGAGTATACTGTCAACTCTCTGTGAATACTCTTTACTCTCTGTGAGTATACTGTTTACTCTCTGTGATTATACTGTCAACTCTCTGTGATTATACTGTCAACTCTCTGTGAATACTCTTTACTCTCTGTGAGTATACTGTTTACTCTCTGTGAGTACTCTTTACTCTCTGTGAGTACTCTTTACTCCCTGTCAGTATAATCTTTACTCTCTGTGAATACTTTACTCTGTGTCAATATACTATTTCCCCTACACATAAACTGTTACTCTCTGTGAATACTGTTACTCTAACAGATAGGCACTAAACTTTCAGAATAACGACAGTAACTAATTCTCTCTCTCTCCCCCCAGAGATCTCAGCTTCAACAGTATTGAGTGGATTCACCCTGATGCCTTCATTTCGTTCCATTCTCTGACCAAGCTGTGAGTATACATACACACATATATCCCACATCACCAAGCAAGTCAGGGTAACTTTGGTTCACCTTAATTAAAGCAAATCTTTAGGCCAACACTGACACAGACTCTAGAAACTGACTGACTGACCGGCTGGCTGGCACGCACTGATACTAGCAGACAAAAGGCAGGCAGACAGACACTGATACTAGCAGACATAAAGACAGACAGACAGACAGACAGACAGACAGACAGACAGACAGACAGACAGACAGACAGACAGACAGACAGACAGACAGACAGACAGACAGACAGACAGACAGACAGACACTGATACTAGCAGACATAACAGACAGACAGACAGACAGACAGACAGACAGACAGACAGACAGACAGACAGACAGACAGACAGACAGACAGACAGACAGACAGACAGACAGACACTGATACTAGCAGACAAAAAGACAGACAGACAGACAGACAGACACAAAGACAGACAGACAGACAGACAGACAGACAGACAGACAGACAGACAGACAGACAGACAGACAGACAGACAGACAGACAGACAGACAGACAGACAGACAGACAGACAGACACTGATACTAGCAGACAAAAAGACACAGACAGACAGACAGACAGACAGACAGACAGACACAGACCCGACAGACAGACAGACAGACAGACAGACAGACAGACAGACAGACAGACAGACAGACAGACAGACAGACAGACAGACAGACAGACAGACAGACAGACAGACAGACAGACAGACAGACAGACACTGATACTAGCAGACAAAAAGACACAGACAGACAGAGACAGACACACAGACCGACAGACAGACAGACAGACAGACTGTAAACATCAAGAAAACCAGTATGTTAAACCAGTATGTTAAACCAGTATGTTAAACCAGTATGTTAATTACTGACAAGTTTTTCCAAAACTATTTGATAAACAGGGCAAAATAGAAATAGGCCTTTAACAGTTAGGATCAGCTTGATCTCCCTTTAAATAAAGGACGAACTGTGGCTGCCTTCCAAGCAATGGGAACCTCCTCAGAGAGGAGAGACAGGCTAAAAAAGGTCAGAGATAGGCTTGGCGATGATAGGGGCAGCAACCTTAAAGGAGAGAGGTTAAAAGGTCAGAGATAGGCTTGGCGATGATAGGGGCAGCAACCTTAAAGGAGAGAGGTTAAAAGGTCAGAGATAGGCTTGGCGGTGATAGGGGCAGCAACCTTAAAGAAGAAAAGTGTCTAACCCATCTGACCCAGATGTTGATTTGGGGTCAAGTTTCAGGAGCTCCTTTAGCACCTCAGACTCAGTGACCGCCTGCAGGGAGAAACTTTGTAGCAGGGCAGTGGAAAAAGAGGGAGAAGCATCGGGATAGTCACATTAGAAGGGGTGGGAGATTGGGACATTTTGGACGGGCAAGGAGGCATGGCTGAGTCAAATAGGAATCCAGATTAAAGAGCTCAGCCATGTCCTTCTTGTCAGTAACAACCACATCATCAACATTTAAGGGACATGGGTAGCTATGAGGAGGGTTTATTCTCCAAGTCTTTTATAGAACTTCTTTGGGTTCGACCCACAGAGAGAGAACTGCTCCTTAAAGTAACTACCTTTGGTCTTCTGGGTAGCCTGAGTGCCCGTTTCTCATTTGCCTGAACGAGAGAGTATACATTTGCCGAGCCTTTCACCAAATGCAATTCTTGAGGTGGAGTAACTCTGCAAGATAACGGTCGAACCAGGAGCTGAACCTGTTTTTAATTCTCATTTTCTTTATGGGGGCGTGTTTGTTAACAATACCACTAAAAATATAAAAAAGAAGGTCCAAGTGTCTTCAACAGAGGGGATCAAGCTGATTCTATACCATTTTTACAGAGGCCAGGTCCTGAAGGAAGGCTTGCTCATTAAAGTTTTTTAGCGTCTGACAAATCAGGACAGGACGTTTCACTGAGCAGCCATTACGAACACAGGCAGTAGTGATGACTAAGGTCATTACAGAAAAACACTAGACTGATGATAATCAGGATTATAATCAGGATTATTTGTGCGGATAACCTCAATGAGATAAGCCTTTTCTGGGTGTTTGGAGTCATACCTTGTGGGATTGGCAGTAATCTGAGAAAGATTTGGGGAGTCCCATTGATTTAGGACTTGGTCAGGTGGTTTAAGCATGTCCCAGTTTAGGTCACCTAGCAGGACAAATTCAGACTTAGTGTAAGGGGCAAGGAGATTGTTTGGGGACAGACTTGGTGGAGAACACTGAGCACTGAAGGTGATCCTTGGTAAAGTTCGACACTCCACCACCTTTGGAAGATCTGTCTTGCCGAAAAAGGTTATAATTAGTTATTTGTGTTGGCTGGGACTACACAGAGCTAGATGTAATCACATGAAAACCCCTTTCTCTAGAAGGAAAGCCCTTTTCTCTAGAAGGAAAGCCCTTTCTCTAGAAGGAAAGCCCTTTTCTCTAGAAGGAAAGCCCTTTCTTTAGATCCAAAGCCACTGTATTAGCAGAGAACAAATGACATGTGCCGTGTCTTTGGCTATGCCGGATTAAGTGATATGACATGCTATTCTATAATTTCTCTGTAATTAATATCACCTGATTAAGCTAATCAGGTAAATAATGAACTAGAAAGTCGGGGCACCATGAAAGAGTGTTTATAGAGCTGTTATCTTCCAAATAAACTCTTAAAGACCTAGTAATCTTTTACATCAATAGCAGTCAATATTTAATCGTCACCTTATTTAGTCTCATCTGAAAGTTGAGTCTCATCTTCACGAACCCTGGCTAACAAGTTGAATCTGCAATACAACATTTGGTTTAATTATTTGTCAAGTTGACACACTTTACTTTATTCTGGCTGCTATTGTCGAAATTCATCCTTCCAGCATGTAGGTCGTCACCTTCACATTGATATTTGGTGCTAATTTCGTCAGGTTCTTGCTGAGGTTGGCTTAGTTCTGGAGGTGGTCTTTGTCCTTTCAATGTGGGGGTGGTAAGTCCTCACGTCCTCGGAACAGAAAGTTACATTTTTCAAGAGGCTTATATAGGATTGGGAGAGAGGGCTGTCTTTCAGAGTTTATAACCAGTGTCTGTTCAAATGGGCGGGGCCACTGAGTTGGCAGAGTTTACAACCAATGTCTGTTCACATGGGCGGGGCCACTGAGTTGAGCTTAGTTCACTCATGAAAACCCTATTCTCTCATTTAGGAGCTAAAAATTAAATTTCACAAATAGTTTCATATTTATAAACATTTAAATTGCATAACAATTCCATGTGAATCTGATAACTAGAATGTGTAGATTTTCCGAGATACAGTTTATGTCGTCCTATCATCAGTAATCATGTCTCAGACGCCAACTGAACTGACGTCATATTCATTAAGTCCCAACGCATATTTTCAACTGGTTGGATTACTGAAATATGGTTCCGTTTACCATCTTCTGATGTCACCAGACTCTCTATGTTAACAAATGGATTTTCAACAGTCACATCGGTAGAGTAGAGAGAGGAAAAAGGGGAAATGTATTTATGGGGGTCATAAACCCCTCAGGCCAACGTCATGACACATGACACTTACAAACATGTAAGGAGCACAGAACATGTTTGTGGATTTCACAGTAAGTGTTTTCATAATCATTTTAAACATGACTGAATTCCCCTCCTTGTACAGGGACCTGAGTGAGAACAGTCTTACATCACTTCCTGTGGGTGGTCTGGGGGGGGACTGACCCATCTGAAGCTGAAAGGAAACATGGAGCTCTATGAAGACTTCAGCCCTGAACTCTTCACCCGCATGAGGTATGACCGCTGACCCCAAACCTCTGACCCTAACTCTTCCCACGGATAAGGTATGATGACCCTAACTCTAACCCCTGACCTCTGACACTCAGCCCTGAACACTTCCCACACAGACCCACAAGGAATCCGCGCACGCATAATTCCGACGGAAATCCGCAACAGAACGCATAGGATTTTAAAGCTAAAAATAAACTGCCAACTGATAGCAAAGTTAAATAAATTGTACTTGTTGTTGAAGTTACCTTTTTCCTCTGTTTTCATTTATGTTTTTGAATCACCGAAAAGTGTAGCCAGTGGTGTAGCCCACTCTCACCATCAAAGCCCCTCCCCTGTGTGGGTGACAGCTACTCTAGCCAGTGGTGTAGCCCACTCTCACCATCAAAGCCCCTCCCCTGTGTGGGTGACAGCTACTCTAGCCAGTGGTATAGCCCACTCTCACCATCAAAGCCCCTCCCCTGTGTGAGTGACAGCTACTCTAGCCAGTGGTGTAGCCCACTCTCACCATCAAAGCCCCTCCCCTGTGTGAGTGACAGCTACTCTAGCCAGTGGTGTAGCCACTCTCACCATCAAAGCCCCTCCCCTGTGTGGGTGACAGCTACTCTAGCCAGTGGTGTAGCCCACTCTCACCATCAAAGCCCCTCCCCTGTGTGGGTGACAGCTACTCTAGCCAGTGGTATAGCCCACTCTCACCATCAAAGCCCCTCCCCTGTGTGAGTGACAGCTACTCTAGCCAGTGGTGTAGCCCACTCTCACCATCAAAGCCCCTCCCCTGTGTGAGTGACAGCTACTCTAGCCAGTGGTGTAGCCCACTCTCACCATCAAAGCCCCTCCCCTGTGTGGGTGACAGCTACTCTAGCCAGTGGTGTAGCCCACTCTCCCCACCTTTTAGATTAACTAACTTCTTAGTAATGACTCGGGACGTCGGTTTTGATACGAAAGCTTCTTTTAGTAAGAATACTTGTTTATGTTACATTTAACAATTGTTTTGGTACAGAGCAATGCAGATAAGATGCTGTCAGAAAGTCAGCCACAATCCCCAGCACCTGCACATAATTGGCGCGTTATCACTCATTCCTCTCGCAAGGCATTCTGGGACTTGCAGTCAAAAAGCGTAATTCAACACAACCCAATACAATTACATATGCAAATAAATCTAAAGAAATAACTTTAGATATAGCTCAAAGAATAAACTTAAACATTAACTCAAACACATTAAAGTTACAACACCACCAAAGCCCCTCCCCTGTGTGAGTGACAGCTACTCTAGCCAGTGGTGTAGCCCACTCTCCCCACCAAAGCCCCTCCCTGTGTGAGTGACAGCTACTCTAGCCAGTGGTGTAGCCCACTCTCTCCTCACCAAAGCCCTCCCCTGTGTGAGTGACAGCTACTCTAGCCAGTGGTGTAGCCCACTCTCCCCACCAAAGCCCCTCCCTGTGTGAGTGACAGCTACTCTAGCCAGTGGTGTAGCCCACTCTCCTCACCAAAGCCCCTCCTCTGTGTGAGTGACAGCTCCAGGGTGCAGACAGCTCTGGAAGATGTGCTCTCCATCCTACTCTAGCCAGGGGGTGAATGACCCATTGTAACAGATCTGTCTGGAAGATGTGCTCTCTCTCCATCCTACTCTAGCCAGTGGGTGAATGACCCGTTGTAACAGATCTGACTTTCTTGGAATAAGGAAACTTTACCACTGCGGCCCAAGCTGTCATTTCCTGTCTCGACAACAATGGGGTTGACTTTAACAATGTGTGGAACCTCGAAGAAGGTGTTCTGTCAGGCTCCCCAGCGTCATCGGAGCATTCATGCTGGGTAATGGCCATTCTCCTGTGAGGCCTGTGTACTCTGTGCAGACCAGGTGCGGCTCCTGAATACGTGCAGTGAAGTTCCTGGCTGAGTACATGGATGTGCTCCCGAATTCACTACGACCTTCCCAGAAACAGCCAAGTATGTCCAGGACCTTTGTGAGCTGCTGAGGGAACAAACACCCTGCTGAAGGCCCAGACAGTGTTCATTGTGGAACATAGTGTGGAGATCGTGGCTAACCTGACAAGGCTGGATGACACCTCTGTGCCAACAGCCCACCACATCGCCTGCAAGCTGGAGGACTTGAGAGTGCAGTTTGAGTATGGCAGAACAGCTGGAGCTAACGACTGGCGCCCTCGTTCAATGGAGCTGCTGGGGCAGCTTCCCAGCCAGAGGAAGACAGGTTCTCCTGCATTGTTGTTCCAGTCTGCCGCATGCGCCATCAAGCTGTGCTGGAGAAGCACCCCTGTCCTTCACCTGGTTACTAGATCCAGCCCGGGTGGTAGGACCAAGAAAGGACACGAAGGACTATGTCCATGCCATCCCTGCTCTGAGCCAGGTGTCTGCAGAGGAGTGGCACAGATACATGGGCATCGACAAGGCAGACGCTGTGGAAGTCAGTAGACTGGTAGGCAGCTAGTCAGGCTGTTATATGTTCCTCCCCACTACCTCAGTGGACTGGTAGGCAGCTAGTCAGGCTGTTATATGTTCCTCCCCACTACCTCAGTGGACTGGTAGACAGCTAGTCAGGCTGTTATATGTTCCTCCCCACTACCTCAGTGGACTGGTAGACAGCTAGTCAGGCTGTTATATGTTCCTCCCCACTACCTCAGTGGACTGGTAGGCAGCTAGTCAGGCTGTTATATGTTCCTCCCCACTACCTCAGTGGACTGGTAGACAGCTAGTCAGGCTGTTATATGTTCCTCCCCACTACCTCAGTGGACTGGTAGACAGCTAGTCAGGCTGTTATATGTTCCTCCCCACTACCTCAGTGGACTGGTAGACAGCTAGTCAGGACAGGAAGCTACCTCAGTGGACTGGTAGACAGCTAGTCAGGACAGGAAGCTACCTCAGTGGACTGGTAGACAGCTAGTCAGGACAGGAAGCTACCTCAGTGGACTGGTAGACAGCTAGTCAGGACAGGAAGCTACCTCAGTGGACTGGTAGACAGCTAGTCAGGCTGTTATTAATTACTGAAATAAGGAATTACTGCTTCCTACAAGACCACAAAACGTGTAAGCTACATTTCAACCTGTCTTTGAAAAGCCAGTCAGGTAAAAAGGGGTGTGTCTTAATTAAAGGGGCAGTGTTGTATTTTGAGAAAAGGCTTGACTATGCAAATAAGCCAATAGTCAGAGAGGCAGTCTACATTATCTAATTGTCTGTATGGTAATAATAATGAATTTGATTTTGTTAAGGGGGGTCTCACATCATACAACACAATACACTGCAATTTATAGTCACCTATTTGGCCCACGGTGTTAACCTCATAGAGGCTACTGTAGGCCTGGACACCACATAGAGGCTACTGTAGGCCTGAACACCACATAGAGTCTACTGTATGCCTGAACACCACATAGAGGCTACTGTAGGCCTGAACACCTCATAGATGCTACTGTAGGCCTGAACACCTCATAGATGCTATTGTAGGCCTGAACACCACATAGAGGCTACTGTAGGCCTGAACACCACATAGAGGCTACTGTAGGCCTGAACACCACATAGAGGCTACAGGGTTGATAGGTTGATAACCGCAGGGTTATACAACATATATACAAACTCTGTTTGGGTTTGTGCATGAGGTAAGAGGATCTTAACCCTAAGCCCTAACCTCTGAGCTGTGTGAGGACTTCAGCCTTTAACAATTCCCGAGGATGAAGTTTTAGTCTTTAAACCTTGTTTGCTTCTTGAGGTAAGAGGACCAGCCTCACGGTTTTAATCTATCAACCTCGTCTGCTTCTTGAGGTAAGAGGACCAGCCTCACGGTTTTAGTCTTGAGTTAAGAGGACCAGCATCATGGTTTTAGTCTATCAACCTTGTCTGCTTCTTGAGGTAAGAGGACCAGCATCATTGGTTTTAGTCTTGAGGTAAGAGGACCAGCCTCAAGTTTTTTTAATCTTGACGTAAGAGGACCAGCATCGTGGTTTTAACCTTGACGTAAGAGGACCAGCCTCATGGTTTTAGTCTTGAGGTAAGAGGACCAGCATCATGGTTTTAGTCTATCAACCTCGTCTGCTTCTTGAGGTAAGAGGACCAGCCTCATGGTTTTAATCTATCAGCCTTGTCTGCTTCTTGAGGTAAGAGGACCAGCATCAATGTTTTAGTCTTGAGGTAAGATGCCCAGCATTATGGTTTTAGTCTTGAGGTAAGAGGCCCAGCATCATGGTTTAAGTCTTGAGGTAAGAGGACCAGCCTCATGGTTTTAGTCTTGAGGTAAGACGACCAGGCTCATGGTTTTAGTCTTGAGGTAAGACTTGAGGACCAGCCTCATGGTTTTAGTCTTGAGGTAAGAGGACCAGCCTCATGGTTTTAGTCTTGAGGTAAGAGGACCAGCCTCATGGTTTTAGTCTTGAGGTAAGACGACCAGGCTCATGGTTTTAGTCTTGAGGTAAGAGGACCAGCCTCATGGTTCTAGTCTTGAGGTAAGAGGACCAGCATCATGGTTTTAGTCTATCAACCTCGTTTGTTTCAGCCGTCTCAGCAACCACCTGTAGTAATCGTCAGAAGAACACTCCCACCGTCCAACTCTTAAACTATTCCAAACCATCTCCTGTCCCAGCCACCAACAGAACCTGAAGTGTTCTGACCCAGCCACCAATATAACCTGAGGTGTTCTGACCCAGCCACCAACAGAACCTCAGGTCTCCTGACCCAGCCACCAACAGAACCTCAGGTCTCCTGACCCAGCCACCAACAGAACCTCAGTTCTCCTGACGCAGCCACCAACAGAACCTCTGGTGTTCTGACCCAGCCACCAATAGAATCTGAGGTGTTCTGAACCAGCCACCAATAGAATCTGAGGTGTTCTGACCCAGCCACCAATAGAACCTCAGGTGTTCTGACCCAGCCACCAATAGAACCTCAGGTGTTCTGACCCAGCCGCCAATAGAACCTCAGGTGTTCTGACCCAGCCACCAATAGGACTTCAGGTGTTCTGACCCAGCCACCAATAGAACCTCAGGTGTTCTGACCCAGCCACCAATAGAATCTGAGGTGTTCTGAACCAGCCACCAATAGAATCTGAGGTGTTCTGACCCAGCCACCAATAGAACCTCAGGTGTTCTGACCCAGCCACCAATAGAACCTCAGGTGTTCTGACCCAGCCACCAATAGAATCTGAGGTGTTCTGACCCAGCCACCAATAGGACTTCAGGTGTTCTGACCCAGCCACCAATAGAACCTGAGGTGTTCTGACCCAGCCACCAATAGAATCTGAGGTGTTCTGACCTCACCAATAGAACCTCAGGTGTTCTGACCCAGCCACCAATAGAACCTCAGGTGTTCTGACCCAGCCACCAATAGAACCTCAGGTGTTCTGACCCAGCCGCCAATAGAACCTCAGGTGTTCTGACCCAGCCACCAATAGGACTTCAGGTGTTCTGACCCAGCCACCAATAGAACCTCAGGTGTTCTGACCCAGCCACCAATAGAATCTGAGGTGTTCTGAACCAGCCACCAATAGAATCTGAGGTGTTCTGACCCAGCCACCAATAGAACCTCAGGTGTTCTGACCCAGCCACCAATAGAACCTCAGGTGTTCTGACCCAGCCACCAATAGAATCTGAGGTGTTCTGACCCAGCCACCAATAGGACTTCAGGTGTTCTGACCCAGCCACCAATAGAACCTGAGGTGTTCTGACCCAGCCACCAATAGAATCTGAGGTGTTCTGACCTCACCAATAGAACCTCAGGTGTTCTGACCCAGCCACCAATAGAACCTCAGGTGTTCTGACCCAGCCACCAATAGAACCTGAGGCGTTCTGACCTCACCAATAGAACCTCAGGTGTTCTGACCCAGCCACCAATAGAACCTCAGGTGTTCTGACCCAGCCACCAATAGAACCTCAGGTGTTCTGACCCAGCCACCAATAGGACTTCAGGTGTTCTGACTGTCATGTAAACATGTCAGTCTCTATATTCAACATCAACAACACCTTGGAGAACTCCTGTATCTCCCCATCCCTCCCTCTATCTCTCTATCCCTCCCTCTATCCCTCCATCCCTCCTCTATCCCTCCATCCTCCCTCTATCTCTCTATCCCTCCCTCTATCCCTCCATCCCTCCCTCTATCTCTCTATCCCTCCCTCTATCCCTCCATCCCTCCCTCTATCTCTCTATCCCTCCCTCTATCTCTCTATCCCTCCCTCTATCCCTCCATCCCTCCCTCTATCTCTCTATCCCTCCCTCTATCCCTCCATCCCTCCCTCTATCACTCCATGCCTCCCTCCATCCCTCCCTTTAAACTATGGTGAGCTCCCTGCAGGAGGTTCATCACGCTAACAAGAACCAGCATGCTACTGATCAAAGAAATTCCTCAGATGTTTCTGACTCTGAAAATAACCTCTCTTCCCATTTCTCTCTCTTCTCATCTCTCTCTCTCTTCCCATCTCTCTCTCTCTCTCTCCCTCCATCTCTCTCTCTCTCTCTCTCCATCTCTCTCTCTCTCTCCCTCCATCTCTCTCTCTCTCTCCATCTCTCTCTCTCTCTCTCTCCATCTCTCTCTCTCTCTCCATCTCTCTCTCTTCCCATCTCTCTCTCACTTCCCATCTCTCTCTCTCTCTATCTCTCTCTCTCTCTCTCTCTCTCTCTCTTCCCATCTCTCTCTCTCTCTTCCCATCTCTCTCTCTCTCTTCCCATCTCTCTCTCTCTCTTCCCATCTCTCTCTCTCTCTTCCCATCTCTCTCTCTCACTTCCCATCTTTCTCTCTCACTTCCCATCTTTCTCTCTCTCTCTCAGGGTGGTAGAGATGCCGTATGCGTACCAGTGCTGTGTCTATGGGTCATGTGACAGCTATAAGCCCATCAGCCAACCGGAGACTGAGCAGAGCAGTGAGGAGGAGGAGCTAGACCAGAGGACCGTAGCCCTATACCCCATCCACACCGACACACTCTGTAAGAACCCATGCACACAGCGCACACACAACATACTGTAAGAACGCACACACACACAGCGCACACACACAGCGCACGCAGACACACAGAATGCACACACACACAGCAAAAGTACAAACACACTGTAAGAACGCACACGCACACACACAGCGCACGCACACACACTGTAAGAACGCACACACATACCACCATTACACACACACACACACAGCGCACGTACACACACTGTAAGAACGCACACACACACACAGCACACATACTGTAAGAACACACACACACACTGGGTTTCAGGGTCAGGGCAGGGTAACAGGCTAATGTTCTGTCTGTGAGTCTGGAACAGATGCTGTTTCTAACATGTCAGAGCCCTACTTAATCATAGATACCTGGCACAGCAGCACACACTCTCCATTCTCTTATTTATAGACTTCATTACCTTATCTATAGACCATTACCTTATCTATTCATTTCATTATCTTATCTATCGAGTTCTTTCTCTAATCTAGACTACATTACCTTATCTATAGACCATTACCTTATCTATTCATTTCATTATCTTATCTATCGAGTTCTTTCTCTAATCTAGACTACATTACCTTATCTATAGACCATTACCTTATCTATCGACTTCATTACCTTATCTATAGACCATTACCTTATCTGTTGACTCCATTAGCTTATCTATCGACTTCTTTCTCTTATCTATAGACTACATTGCCTTATCTATAGAATCCGTTATCTTATCTATAGACTCCATTCTCTTATCTATAGACTCCATGACCTTATCTATAGAATGCATTATCTTACCTACTGACTTCATTATCTTATATATAGACTTCTTTCTCATATCTATAGTTCCATTATCTTATATATAGACTCCATTATCTTATCTATAGACTCCATTCTCTTGTATATAGACACCATTATGATATCTATAGACTACATTATCTTATAAATAGACTCCATTATCTTATACATTGACTCAGTATCTATTCTATAAAGTCCATTATCGTAGCTATAAACTTCATTACATTATATATAGACTCCATTATTGTATTGATATACCCCTTTATCTTATCTATGGACTCCATTATCTTACCTGCAGACTCCATTATCTTATCCATAGACTTCATTATCTTATACATAGACTTCATTCTGTTGTCTATAGACTTGCTTATATTTTCGATAGATTTCATTATCTTATCTATAGACACCAATTATCTAAAATATACCCCATTACCATATATACACACTTCATTATCTTATTGATTTACCCCATTATCTTATCTGTAGACTTAATTATCTAAACTAAAGACATCATTATGTTATCTATAGACTTCATTATCGTATCTATAGACACCATTATCTTATAGATACTCCATTATCGTATCCGTTATCATAACTATAGACATCATTATCTTATACGTACTCCATTATCGTATCTATAGATGTCATTATCGTATCTATAGACACTCCATTATCTTATCCATTATCTAACTTGACAGTTCTGTTGTTTATTCAGATGACCCAGACCTGGAGGATCTCCAGATGGAGATACAGGAATCTAAACTACAGACTAACATCCAGTGCTCACCTGTACCAGGTACACACCTAATACACCTGTACCAGGTACACACACCTAATATACCTGTACCAGGTACACACACCTAATACACCTGTACCAGGTACACACACCTAATACACCTGTACCAGGTACACACACCTAATACACCTGTACCAGGTACACACACCTAATACACCTGTACCAGGTACACACACCTAATACACCTGTACCAGGTACACACACCTAATATACCTGTACCAGGTACACACACCTAATACACCTGTACCAGGTACACACACCTAATATACCTGTACCAGGTACACACACCTAATACACCTGTACCAGGTACACACACCTAATACACCTGTACCAGGTACACACACCTAATACACCTGTACCAGGTACACACACCTAATATACCTGTACCAGGTACACACACCTAATACACCTGTACCAGGTACACACACCTAATACACCTGTACCAGGTACACACACCTAATACACCTGTACCAGGTACACACCTAATACACCTGTACCAGGTACACACACCTAATACACCTGTACCAGGTACACACACCTAATATACCTGTACCAGGTACACACACCTAATACACCTGTACCAGGTACACACACCTAATATACCTGTACCAGGTACACACACCTAATACACCTGTACCAGGTACACACCTAATACACCTGTACCAGGTACACACACCTAATACACCTGTACCAGGTATACACACCTAATATACCTGTACCAGGTACACACACCTAATACACCTGTACCAGGTACACACCTAATACACCTGTACCAGGTACACACACCTAATACACCTGTACCAGGTACACACACCTAATATACCTGTACCAGGTACACACACCTAATATACCTGTACCAGATACACACACCTAATACACCTGTACCAGGTACACACCTAATACACCTGTACCAGGTACACACACCTAATACACCTGTACCAGGTACACACACCTAATATACATGTACCAGGTACACACGCCTAATATACCTGTACCAGGTACACACACCTAATATACCTGTACCAGGTACACACACCTAATACACCTGTACCAGGTACACACACCTAATACACCTGTACCAGGTACACACACCTAATACACCTGTACCAGGTACACACCTAATACACCTGTACCAGGTACACACACCTAATACACCTACCAGGTACACACACCTAATATACCTGTACCAGGTACACACACCTAATACACCTGTACCAGGTACACACACCTAATATACCTGTACCAGGTACACACACCTAATATACCTGTACCAGGTACACACACCTAATACACCTGTACCAGGTACACACACCTAATACACCTGTACCAGGTACACACACCTAATACACCTGTACCAGGTACACACCTAATACACCTGTACCAGGTACACACACCTAATACACCTGTACCAGGTACACACACCTAATATACCTGTACCAGGTACACACACCACTGTTTAATACTCCTGTACCAGGTACACACACCTAATATACCTGTACCAGGTACACACACCACTGTTTAATACTCCTGTACCAGGTACACACACCTAATATACCTGTACCAGGTACACACACCACTGTTTAATACACCTGTACCAGGTACACACACCACTGTTTAATACACCTGTACCAGGTACACACACCTAATATACCTGTACCAGGTAGACACACCACTGTTTAATACACCTGTACCAGGTACACACCTAATACACCTGTACCAGGTACACACACCTAATACACCTGTACCAGGTAGACACACCACTGTTTAATACACCTGTACCAGGTACACACACCTCTGTTTAATACACCTGTACCAGGTACACACACCACTGTTTAATAATCCTGTACCAGGTACACACACCTCTGTTTAATACACCTGTACCAGGTACACACACCACTGTTAAATACACCTGTACCAGGTACACACACACCACTGTTTAATACACCTGTACCAGGTACACACACCACTGTTTAACACTCCTGTACCAGGTACACACACCTAATACACCTGTACCAGGTAGACACACCACTGTTTAATACTCCTGTACCAGGTACACACACCTAATACACCTGTACCAGGTAGACACACCACTGTTTAATACTCCTGTACCAGGTACACACACCACTGTTTAATAATCCTGTACCAGGTACACACACCTAATACACCTGTACAAGGTAGACACACCACTGTTTAATAATCCTGTACCAGGTACACACACCTAATACACCTGTACCAGGTAGACATACCACTGTTTAATACTCCTGTACCAGGTACACACACCTCTGTTTAATACACCTGTACCAGGTACACACACCACTGTTTAATACACCTGTACCAGGAACACACACCTAATACACCTGTACAAGGTAGACACACCACTGTTTAATAATCCTGTACCAGGTACACACACCTAATACACCTGTACAAGGTAGACACAGCACTGTTTAATACTCCTGTACCAGGTACACACACCTAATACACCTGTAGCAGGTACACACACACCACTGTTTAATACACCTGTACCAGGTACACACACCTCTGTTTAATACACCTGTACCAGGTACACACACCACTGTTTAATACTCCTGTACCAGGTACACACACCACTGTTTAATACACCTGTACCAGGTACACACCTCTGTTTAATACATGTGTACCAGGTACACACACCGCTTAATAGACCTGTACCAGGTACACACACCACTGTTTAATAATCCTGTACCAGGTACACACACACCTCTGTTTAATACACCTGTACCAGGTACACACACCTCTGTTTAATACACCTGTACCAGGTACACACACCTAATACACCTGTACCAGGTACACACACCAATGTTTAATACACCTGTACCAGGTAGACACACCTCTGTTTAATACCCCTGTACCAGGTACACACACCTAATACACCTGTACCAGGTACACACACCTAATACTCCTGTACCAGGTACACACACCACTGTTTAATACACCTGTACCAGGTACACACACCTCTGTTTAATACCCTGTACCAGGTACACACACCTAATACACCGTACCAGGTACACACACCACTGTTTAATACACCTGTACCAGGTACACACACCTAATACACCTGTACCAGGTACACACACCTAATACTCCTGTACCAGGTACACACACCACTGTTTAATACACCTGTACCAGGTACACACACCACTGTTTAATACACCTGTATCAGGTACACACACCACTGTTTAATACACCTGTACCAGGTACACACACCACTGTTTAATACACCTGTACCAGGTACACACACCACTGTTTAATACACCTGTACCAGGTACACACACCACTGTTTAATACACCTGTACCAGGTACACACACCACTGTTTAATACACCTGTATCAGGTACACACACCTAATACACCTGTACCAGGTAGACACACCACTGTTTAATACTCCTGTATCAGGTACACACACCACTGTTTAATACACCTGTACCAGGTACACACACCTCTGTTTAATACACCTGTACCAGGTACACACACCACTGTTTAATACACCTGTACCAGGGACACACACCTCTGTTTAATACACCTGTACCAGGTACACACACCTCTGTTTAATACACCTGTTACCAGGTACACCATCACTGATGAAATCTCCTGTACCAGGTACGTTACACCTAATACACCTTACAAGGTAGACATACCACTGTGGGATGGATTGGTACCAGGTACACACACCACTGTATTGTTAAATATAGCCTTTACCAGGTACACACACCCACTGTTTAATACACCTGTACCAGGTACAGCCTATTTTAAAATGGACCAGGTAAAACATTTTTAACAATCCTACCAGGTACACACCTCTGTTTAATGACACACAATACCAGGTGACACACACCACTGTTTAATACACCCCAGGACATCACACCACTGTTTAATACACCTGTACCAGGGAACACACCTCTGTTTAATACACCTGTACCAGGTACACACACCTGTACCAGGTACACACACCACTGTTAAATACACCTGATTACCAGGTGGACACACACACCACTGTTTAATACACCTGTACCAGGTACACACCACTGTTTAACAAAAATCCTGTACCAGGTACACACATTGTGTAATACACCTGTACCAGGTAGACACAAACATTTTAATAAGGTCCTGTACCAGGTACACACACCACTGTTTAATAATCCTGTACCAGGTACACAACCACTGTTTAATACACCTGTGGCCGCCCAGGTACACCACCACTGTTTAATACACCAATCAGGCCTTGGTCAGAGATCCAGTTTCCACCTGTACCAGGTACACACTTTATTTAATACACCAAGCACCAGTTAAAACACACCTCTGTTTAATTTTCATACACACACCACTGTTTAATACACCTACCAGATTCACACACCACTGTTTAACACCTGTATCAGGCAGAACACCTAATTACACCTGTCAGTGGGACACACCACTGTTTGAATACTCCTTTCAGGTACACACAGTCCACTGCTCTAATCCATGTACCTACCTCTACACACCCTCAGGGGAACCTTCCTTCTGCAGCACTCCACCATCCACCACTTAGGTAGAGATGCCAGAATACACCTGTCAGGTAAAAGGCTTGTAATCACACCTGACTGGGAGTTTTAAGGCACCTAAGATTCAGGGACATGAGAATACTCCTGGTCAGGATGAACACCAAGATTGAACCCTTAATACACCTGAATGCCAGGTACACACACTCAGAGGAACACCTGACACCATGACACACACCTAATACATCATGCTGTCCAGATGTAGACACACCACTGTTTAATACTCCTGACTCAGGTACTCACACCAGATGAATACACCTGTACCAGGTACAGACACCTGATGAAAACCTGATCAGAGTTCTCACACTCACACCTCTACCAAGACACTTCCACTGCTTAATGACTCTAAGCTTCAGGACACATGCACTGGCTTACACCTGTGACCAGGTACACACACTCTGTTTAAGCAACGTCCCCATCCAACCTGACAGACCTTGAGAGGACACAGACCTCTGAAGAATGGGAGAAATTTCCCAAATACAGGTATACCAGGCTTGTAGCATCATACCTGTTAGCAGTTGATGTTGTTCTTTAATAACACAGACCCCAAAGCAAATCAGGGGGAGGAAAATAGGTTAATTCAAAGAGAACAAATCATGCTTGGAGGTAGATGTTCATGCTCTGTCCCAGTGTCCTCCAGTGATTCTCTCTCAGTGATTCTCTCCAGTGATTCTCTGTCCAGTGATTCTCTCCAGTGATTCTCTCCAGTGATTCTCTCCTCAGTGATTCTCTCTCCAGTGATTCTCTCCTCAGTGATTCTCTCTCCAGTGATTCTCTCCTCAGTGATTCTCTCTCCAGTGATTCTCTCCTCAGTGATTCTCTCTCCAGTGATTCTCTCTCCAGTGATTCTCTCCTCAGTGATTCTCTCCTCAGTGATTCTCTCTCCAGTGATTTCTCCTCAGTGATTCTCTCCAGTGATTCTCTCAGTGATTCTCTCAGTGATCTCTCCAGTGATTCTCTCTCCAGTGATTCTCTCTCCAGTGATTCTCTCCTCAGTGATTCTCTCTCCTGTGATTCTCTCTAGGATTCTCTCCTGTGATTCTCTCTCCAGTGATTTCTCTCCTGTGATTCTCTCTCCTGTGATTTCTCTCCTGTGATTCTCTCTCCAGTGATTCTCTCCTCCAGTGATTCTCTCCTGTGATTCTCTCCTGTGATTCTCTCTCCTGTGATTCTCTCTCCTGTGATTCTCTCTCCTGTGATTATCTCTCCAGTGATTCTCTCTCCAGTGATTCTCTCTCCAGTGATTCTCTCTCCTGTGATTCTCTCTCCTGTGATTATCTCTCCTGTGATTATCTCTCCTCCAGTGATTATCTCTCCAGTAATTCTCTCTCCAGTGATTCTCTCTCCAGTGATTCTCTCTCCAGTGATCTCTCTCTCCTGTGATTCTCTCTCCTGTGATTATCTCTCCTGTGATTATTCTCTCCAGTGATTCTCTCTCCAGTGATTCTCTCTCCTGTGATTCTCTCTCCTGTGATTATCTCTCCTGTGATTATCTCTCCAGTAATTCTCTCTCCAGTGATTCTCTCCAGTAATTCTCTCTCCAGTGATTCTCTCCAGTTCTCTCTCCAGTTATTCTCTCCACAGAACAAAGTGACAGGATCTAGTTTTAAACCCAGCCCTAGCCTGTGGTTGACCAATTAGAATTCCTTGCAATAAAACTGGGCCAATGGCCAAATAACAAGTAACCTATTTCAGAAGACAAATTCCTCCCATGTCTCTGATCCATGGCTCATTAATTCCCTTTTCCAGAAAAAAAACACTTTCCATTGATCGTTGGGACTCTATTGACTTGTAGTCCTCTCGTTGTGTATTTATCTTTATATCCTTGCAGACCCTAGAAGACTCCAGGCTGTAGTCACTGCTAAAGGTGCTTCAACAAAGTACTGAGTAAAGAGTCTGAATACTTATGGAAATGTGACATTTTAGTTCTTTATTTGAAATACATATCATTTCTAAAAACCTGTTTTGGTTTTGTCATTACGGGGTATTGTGATGTCCTTGTGATGTCCTTATGGGGTATTGTGATGTCATTATGGGGTATTGTGATGTCCTTATGAGGTATTGTGATGTCATTATGGGGTATTGTGATGTCATTATGGGGTATTGTGATGTCATTATGGGGTATTGTGATGTCATTATGGGGTATTGTGTGTAGATTGATGAGGGGGAAAAACTATTGACATTTTTTTTTGAATAAGACTGTAACCTAAATGTGGAAAAAGTCAAGAGGTCTGAATACTTTCCTAATGCACTGTATATTGTTAAAAGTATGTCTGTCTCGCCCGCCTAGGTCCGTTCCGGCCATGTGACTCCCTGCTAGGCAGCTGGTTGGTCCGTGTGGGTCTGTGGTGCGTCTCCATCGTGTCTCTACTTGGGAACTCTCTCTTGCTGCTGTCGCTCTTCGGTTCGGCGGGCTATCTCTCCCCGCTGCGGTTCACCACCGCCTGCATGGCCGCTGCCAACCTCCTCACTGGCGTATGCACATGCACGCTCGCCCTCGTGGACGCCCTCACGCTGGGAGAATTTGGACGCCACGGCGCCCGCTGGGAGTCGGGTCCCGGTTGCCAGGTGACGGGGTGGGTGTGGGTGTTTGCGTCCGAGGCAAGCGTGCTGCTGTTGACCCTGGCAGCCGTGCAGTGTGGCATGACGTGCGCACGGGCCTACGGAAAGGCGCCCTCACACGGGAGCGTCCGTACGTGCGCATTCTTCTGCCTCACCGTCTCTCTCACCCTGGCATCCCTCCCTCTGGTCAATGTGGGGGAGTACGGTTCCACCCCTCTCTGCCTGCCCTCCCCCTTGCATCCCCCCTCCTCCCATCCACCCTCCTCTCTAGGCTTCCCTCTCTCTCTGATCATGATGAATACACTGTGTCTGCTGATAGTGACAGTCTCCTACATCCGTCTGTACTGGGAGCTGCTGAGAGGAGAGTGCGAGGGGCTGTGGGACTACAGCATGATTAAACACATCACCTGGTTGATCTTCATCAACGGTCTCCTCTACATCCCAGTGGCCTTCCTGTCTCTCTGCTCCCTGCTGGGGCTGCTTTCTCTGGGGAGGAGGTGCTGAAGTCTATTCTGCTCCTTCTACAACCCCTCCCCTCCTGCCTCAACCCACTCCTCTTCCTCCTATTCACCCGAGACCACACCCACTTCTTGTTCTGGCCACATCCCAAGGCACGCCCCCAGTTATACCGGGACTGCACGCTTGAAGACTCGCTGGTCTCTGTGGACACAGAGAAGAGCTTGTGTTCTGATTTGTCGACGCAGGTGTCACTCGCCGAGGCTGACGCCCTCTACGGTGGAAGCCCCGCCCTCCAACCCCGGATGGATCCAATCAGATTATCCCACTGCTCTTCTTCCTCCTCCTCGGTTCCTCTGATCCCGTGTCAGACACCTTCCCCCAGCCTGAGAGAAGAGAGATGGAAAGAGATATGGAGGGAAAGAAAGAGGGAGAGGGAAAGAGAGAGGGAAAGAGATATGGAGGTAGAGTGGTAAGGTATGAATCACTAAACTACAATGGGACACAATCTCAGTCGTCAAGCACCGCTGGCTGGGACCCTACGAGACATTATAAACCAACACATTCCCTACTGCCTCCCTCCCTCTCTCCTTCCCTCCCTCTCTCTCTCTCCTTTCCCTCTCTCTCTCTCTCTCTCTCCTTCCCTCCCTCTCTCTCTCTCTCTCTCCTTCCCTCCCTCTCTCTCTCTCCTTCCCTCCCCTCTCTCTCTCCTTCCCTCCCTCTCTCTCCTTCCCTCCCTCTCTCTCCTTCCCTCCCTCCCTCCTCTCTCCTTCCCTCCCTCCCTCCTCTCTCCTTCCCTCCCTCCCTCCTCTCTCCTTCCCTCCCTCCCTCCTCTCTCCTTCCCTCCCTCCTCTCTCCTTCCCCCTCTCTCTCTCCATCCCTCTCTCCCTCCCTCCCTCTCTCCTTCCCTCCCTCTCTCTCTCTCTTCCATCCCTCTCTCTCCTTCCCTTCCCTCCCTCCTTCCTTCCCTCCCTCTCTCTCCTTCCCTCCCTCTCTCTCCTTCCCTCCCCTCTCTCTCCTTCCCTCCCTCTCTCTCCTTCCCTCCCTCTCTCTCCTTCCCTCCCCTCTCTCTCCTTCCCTCCCTCTCTCTCCTTCCCTCCCTCTCTCTCTCCTTCCCTCCCTCTCTCCTTCCCTCTCTCTCTCTCCTTCCCTCCCTCCTCTCTCCTTCCCTCCCTCTCTCTCCTCCCCGCCCTCTCTCCTTCCCTCCCTCTCTCTCCTTCCCTCCCTCTCTCTCCTTCCCTCCCTCTCTCTCCTTCCCTCCCTATCTCTCCTGCCTCCTTCCCTCCCTCTCTCTCTCCATCCCTCTCGCTTCTTCCCACCCTCCTCTCTCCTTCCCTCCCTCCTTCCCTCCCTCTCTCTCCTCCCTCCCTCTCTCTCCATCCCTCTCTCTCCTTCCCGCCCTCCTCTCTCCTTCCTGCCCTCCTCCCCTCCCTCCTCTCTCCTTCCCTCCCTCTGCTTCCCTCCCTCCTCTCTCCTTCCCGCCCTCTCTCCTTCCCTCCCTCCTCTCTCCTTCCCTCCCTCCTCTCTCCTTCCTTCCTCTCCTTCCCTTCCTTCCTTCCCTCCTCTCTCCTTCCATCCCTCCTCTCTCCTTCCATCCCTCCTCTCTCCTTCCATCCTTCCATCTCTCTCTCTCCTTCCATCCCTCTCTCCTTCCCTCCTCTCCTTCCCTCCCCTCTCCTTCCATCCCTCTCTCTCTCTCCTTCCCTCCCTCCTTCCATCCCTCTCTCTCCTTCCCTCCCTCTCTCTCCTTCCATCCCTCTCTCTCCTTCCCTCCCCTCTCTCTCCTTCCCTCCCTCCTCTCTCCTTCCATCCCTCTCTCTCCTCCCCGCCCTCTCTCCTTCCCTCCCTCCTCTCTCCCTCTCTCTCCTTCCCTCCCTCTCTCTCCTTCCCTCCCTCTCTCTCCTTCCCTCCCTCTCTCTCTCCTTCCCTCCCTCTCTCTCTCCTTCCCTCCCTCTCTCTCCTCCCCGCCCTCCCTCCTCTCTCCCTCCTTCCCTCCCTCCCTCTCTCTCCTTCCCTCCCTCTCTCTCCTTCCCTCCCTATCTCTCC
Source organism: Oncorhynchus tshawytscha (assembly GCF_018296145.1). Classification (NCBI taxonomy): domain Eukaryota; kingdom Metazoa; phylum Chordata; class Actinopteri; order Salmoniformes; family Salmonidae; genus Oncorhynchus; species Oncorhynchus tshawytscha. The sequence continues at coordinate 45,696 of NW_024608202.1, forward strand.
TGCCCTCCCTATCTCTCCTGCCTCCTTCCCTCCCTCTCTCTCTCCATCCCTCTCGCTTCTTCCCACCCTCCTCTCTCCTTCCCTCCCTCCTTCCCTCCCTCTCTCTCTCTCCTTCCCTCCCTCTCTCTCCTCCCTCCTTCCCTCCCCTCTCTCCATCCCTCTCTCTCCTTCCCGCCCTCCTCTCTCCTTCCTGCCCTCCTCCCCTCCCTCCTCTCTCCTTCCCTCCCTCCTCCCCTCCCTCCTCTCTCCTTCCATCCCTCTGCTTCCCTCCCTCCTCTCTCCTTCCGCCCTCTCTCCTTCCCTCCCTCCTCTCTCCTTCCCTCCCTCCTCTCTCCTTCCTTCCTCTCCTTCCCTCCCTCCTCTCTCCTTCCATCCCTCCTCTCTCCTTCCATCCCTCCTCTCTCCTTCCATCCCTCTCTCTCTCCTTCCATCCCTCTCTCCTTCCCTATCCTCTCCTTCCCTCCCCTCTCCTTCCATCCCTCTCTCTCTCTCCTTCCCTCCCTCCCTCCTTCCATCCCTCTCTCTCCTTCCATCCCTCTCTCCTTCCCTCTCCTTCCCTCCCTCCTCTCTCCTTCCTTCCCTCCCTCCTCTCTCCCTCCCTCCTCTCTCCCTTCCTCCTCTCTCCCTCCTCCCTCCCTCTCTCTCCTCCCTCCTTCCCTCCCTCTCTCTCCATCCCTCTCTCTCCTTCCCGCCCTCCTCTCTCCTTCCTGCCCTCCTTCCCTCCTGTATAAAGCCTACAACTACTAGCAGGGTGACCAGACTGGTCTTGGGTACTGTATAAAACCAACAACTACTAGCAGGGTGACCAGACTGGTCTTGGGTACTGTATAAAACCAACAACTACTAGCAGGGTGACCAGACTGGTCTTGGGTACTGTATAAAACCTACAACTACTAGCAGGGTGACCAGACTGGTCTTGGGTACTGTATAAAACCTACAACTACTAGCAGGGTGACCAGACTGGTCTTGGGTACTGTATAAAACCTACAACTACTAGCAGGGTGACCAGACTGGTCTTGGGTACTGTATAAAACCTACAACTACTAGCAGGGTGACCAGACTGGTCTTGGGTACTGTATAAAACCTACAACTACTAGCAGGGTGACCAGACTGGTCTTGGGTACTGTATAAAACCTACAACTACTAGCAGGGTGACCAGACTGGTCTTGGGTACTGTATAAAACCTACAACTACTAGCAGGGTGACCAGACTGGTCTTGGGTACTGTATAAAACCTACAACTACTAGCAGGGTGACCAGACTGGTCTTGGGTACTGTATAAAACCTACAACTACTAGCAGGGTGACCAGACTGGTCTTGGGTACTGTATAAAACCTACAACTACTAGCAGGGTGACCCCTCCCTCCCCCTCCACACAGGTATGTTTTCACTTTTCTGAATATTGTCAAATAAGACACAGCCTAAACATTGCTATGACAGATTTGAATGAATCCCAGCCTTAGTGTCCTTAATAGTCAATAAGTACACACTACTATGTGTCCTACTGCCATCACTAGTCACAAAGGGTAGTAGAGGATATTATATAAATATTCCAACAAATAGACTACGATTCATTCAAATGAAATGTCCCAGATGTTCGTGAGATGTTCACTGTCAACCCTGTTGATTTGATTGAATTCCAGCCATATTACCAGCAGATGTATGGCTGAATGAATGATAGGTAGCCTGGGTCCCTTCACAGACTGTAGAGTAGCGCCCAATCCAAAATAGACCCCTGGACACTTCTCCCTCACCAATGCTCAGGGCCCTTCATTCAGATGTCAAACTATTGGGTTTAAGCAATGTAGATCCATTTGATGTAGGTGGACTTTCTGGCCATATAGTTTACACTTATCTAATCCTTTCAGATGAGTAGTGATGTATAGGGGACAGGGGACAGGGATTAACTAGAGGTTCTGGTGTACAGTAGACTAGCTAGCTGGGGTCTGTTCAGCGAGGGGACAGGGATTAACTAGAGGTTCTGGTGTACAGTAGACTAGCTAGCTGGGGTCTGTTCAGCGAGGGGACAGGGATTATCTCGAGGTTCTGGTGTACAGTAGACTAGCTAGCTGGGGTCTGTTCAGCAAGGGGACAGGGATTAACTAGAGGTTCTGATGTACAGTAGACTAGCTAGCTGGGGTCTGTTCAGCGAGGGGACAGGGATTATCTAGAGGTTCTGGTGTACAGTAGACTAGCTAGCTGGGGTCTGTTCAGCGAGGGGCAGGGATTATCTAGAGGTTCTGGTGTACAGTAGACTAGCTAGCTGGGGTCTGTTCAGCGAGGGGCAGGGATTTAGGTTCTGATGAGACTAGCTAGCTGGGGTCTGTTCAGCGAGGGGACAGGGATTATCTAGAGGTTCTGGTGACAGTAGACTAGCTAGCTGGGGTCTGTTCAGCGAGGGGACAGGGATTATCTAGAGGTTCTGGTGTACAGTAGACTAGCTAGCTGGGGTCTGTTCAGCGAGGGGACAGGGATTATCTAGAGGTTCTGGTGTACAGTAGATTAGCTGGGGTCTGTTCAGCGAGGGGACAGGGATTATCTAGAGGTTCTGATGTACAGTAGACTAGTCTGTTCAGCGAGGGGGGGTCTGTTAGACAGCTGGGGTCTGTTCAGCGAGGGGACAGGGATTATCTAGAGGTTCTGATGTACAGTAGACTAGCTGGGGTCTGTTCAGCGAGGGGACAGGGATTATCTAGAGGTTCTGATGTAGTGTAGACTAGCTGGGGTCTGTTCAGCGAGGCTGCAGATGGAAAACCATTCATGACGTCCTGTCTGTTCTGTTCTACACCATATATATTTCTAAGTATGGTGTTTTGTAACGTTCCACCCTGCTGAACAGAGACCAGGTGATGATGTAAATACAATGTAACTACCTCTGAACTAGTTTGTTATTGTTCCTATGGACAGGTTGCCTGAAGTCATGAAAATGATGCAGAAGGCCTTACAGTACAGGACACAACAGGTGTATAACAGTACAGGACACAAGTGTATAACAGTACATTATTCAACTGATAGTCTGATAGAGAGGCATCTAGGTCAGATGACAAGAAGCTGAATGTCGTTTCTGAGAGGCATCTCAGATGACAAGAAGCTGAATGTCGTTTGTCTGAGAGGCATCTAGGTCAGATGACAAGAAGCTGAATGTCGTTGGTCAGATGAAGCTGCCATGTGGCTCATTTCAACTAGTTTTGTCTTGTTAGAACTGACCTCAAGTTAATGCTAAAATTCGCTATCTAACAACTGTCACAATATATTTGAAACAAGTACTCATTCTACACATGTATGTGTTCAATAAACATTGGAGATGAAATAGTTCACGTGTCAGTCTAAGCCAACCCTGTCAGTTTTGCCCCATAGTTCCACACGTGTCAGTCTAAGCCAACCCTGTCAGTTTTGCCCCATAGTTACACACACATCCGTTTTGTTGCTAAATAACCAACCCTTCTAAAAAAAAAACATTTCCCCTTTGTTTTAGCACAATACATATAAAATATAACCTGTAGTTTGTTACAAACTGACTTGTTCCTTTGGATGTACATACCTTCTATTGTTGCTAAAAACGTTTTTAATTGAATTAAATACCTGTTAAAAGTTATGGTTGAATAAAAATGGTTTTATACGAGTAGAGATGACTGGTCTTTGTTTTATATGATTACACATTCCAATGTTAAATATATCAATAAAATGTTCAACTCAGTTAGCTTCAAAACATATTTTAATAAGAAAAGAAGAATCTAATTGGAGTAAGCAGCATGACATTATTTCCAACAGTCAAATTAAGTCCCATATTGGACCTGGGTACTGTATTAAAACCGACAACTACTAGCAGGTCGACCCCTCTCAACAGGCATGCTTTCACTCCTCAGAATAACAAGTGTGTGAGCTGAATACTAAATAAAAGACACTGCCTAAACATTGCTATGAATGAATCCCAGCCTTAGTCTGTACATAACTATATAAAAGGGAAAATCTCAAACACTTAAAGACAAAGTGAAGTAATTACTGTTCCCAACACAACGGGACAGAGCACAATGTGTGACATGCTACAGACACGTTCTCTTGGGGTGTTCCTCTGTCTTGTCCTGAGCTTGTCTCTTGAGGGCCGGCGGCTGGACCTGAGCTTGCACTGTCCACGGTCTCCACCACACCACCCTACACACACACACACACACACACAATTAATTAACTGCTGAAGGCAAGCATTAAAATATACTACTCTTCAAATGGATGGAATACTGAACTTAAGTCAGGTGATATTTGATCATTGAACAGCATATTAAGCTCTGCAGCAGTTCCCTTAATCAAATGGCCTGGTATCTTTCTAGAATGAACACGTTCACTAAATAGAAGCGTCATAACATTCCGACACTGACGGGGAGTTACAGCACCACCTTGTGGCGAGAAGACAAATCTTATTGGTCCATATTTAACAGATGTTATTGGTCCGTATTTATCAGATGTTATTGGTCCATATTTAAGATATGTTATTGGGGGTGTAGTGAAATGCTTGTGTTCCCAGCTCCAACAGTGCAGTAATATCTAACTAAATGCTTGTGTTCCTAGCTCCAACAGTGCAGTAGAATCTAACTAAATGCTTGTGTTCCCAGCTCCAACAGTAGTATCTAACTAAATGCTGGTGTTCCTAGCTCCAACAGTGCAGTAGTATCTAACTAAATGCTTGTGTTCCTAGCTCCAACAGTAAGATCTAACTAAATGCTTGTTTTCCCAGCTCCAACAGTAGTATCTAACTAAATGCTTGTGTTCCTAGCTCCAACAGTAATATCTAACTAAATGCTTGTGTTCCCAGCTCCAACAGTGCAGTAGTATCTAACTAAATGCTTGTGTTTCTAGCTCCAGCAGTGCAGTACTATCTAACTAAATGCTTGTGTTCCTGGCTCCAGCAGTGCAGTAGTATCTAACTAAATGCTTGTGTTCCCAGTTCCAACAGTGCAGTAGTATCTAACTAAATGCTTGTGTTCCTAGCTCCAACAGTGCAGTAGTATCTAACTAAATGCTTGTGTTTCTAGCTCCAACAGTGCAGTAGTATCTAACTAAATGCTTGTGTTTCCAGCTCCAACAGTGCAGTAATATCTAACTAAATGCTTGTGTTTCTAGCTCCAACAGTGCAGTATTATCTAACTAAATGCTTGTGTTCCTAGCTCCAACAGTAATATCTAACTAAATGCTTGTGTTCCTAGCAGTGCAGTAATATGTAACTAAATGCTTGTGTTCCTAGCTCCAACAGTGCAGTAGTATCTAACTAAATGCTTGTGTTTCTAGCTCCAACAGTGCAGTAATATCTAACTAAATGCTTGTGTTCCCAGCTCCAACAGTAATATCTAACTAAATGCTTGTGTTCCTAGCTCCAACAGTGCAGTAGTATCTAACTAAATGCTTGTGTTCCCAGCTCCAACAGTAATATCTAACTAAATGCTTGTGTTCCTAGCAGTGCAGTAATATCTAACTAAATGCTTGTGTTTCTAGCTCCAACAGTGCAGTAGTATCTAACTAAATGCTTGTGTTTCTAGCTCCAACAGTGCAGTAGTATCTAACTAAATGCTTGTGTTCCCAGCTCCAACAGTAATATCTAACTAAATGCTTGTGTTCCTAGCTCCAACAGTACAGTAGTATCTAACTAAATGCTTGTGTTCCCAGCTCCAACAGTAATATCTAACTAAATGCTTGTGTTCCTAGCTCCAACAGTGCAGTAGTATCGAACTAAATGCTTGTGTTCCCAGCTCCAACAGTAATATCCAAATAAATGCTTGTGTTCCCAGCTCCAACAGTAATATCTAACTAAATGCTTGTGTTCCCAGCTCCAACAGTAGTATCTAACTACATGCTTGTGTTCCTAGCTCCAACAGTGCAGTAGTATCTAACTAAATGCTTGTGTAGCTCCAACAGTAGTATCTAACTAAATGCTTGTGTTCCCAGCTCCAACAGTAGTATCTAACTAAATGCTTGTGTTCCAGCTCCAACAGTGCAGTAATATCTAACTAAATGCTTGTGTTCCTAGCTCCAACAGTAGTATCTAACTAAATGCTTGTGTTCCTAGCTCCAACAGTAGTATCTAACTAAATGCTTGTGTTCCTAGCTCCAACAGTGCATATCTAACTAAATGCTTGTGTTCCTAGCTCCAACAGTAGTATCTAACTAAATGCTTGTGTTCCTAGCTCCAACAGTAGTATCTAACTAAATGCTTGTGTTCCCAGCTCCAACAGTGCAGTATCTAACTAAATGCTTGTGTTCCCAGCTCCAACAGTAGTATCTAACTAAATGCTTGTGTTCCCAGCTCCACACAGTAGTATCTAACTAAATGCTTGTGTTCCCAGCTCCAACAGTAATATCTAACTAAATGCAGCTCCAACAGTAGTATCTAACTAAATGCTTGTGTTCCTAGCTCCACACAGTAGTATCTAACTAAATGCTTGTGTTCCTAGCTCCAACAGTAGTATCTAACTAAATGCTTGTGTTCCCAGCTCCAACAGTAGTATCTAACTAAATGCTTGTGTTCCCAGCTCCAACAGTAGTATCTAACTAAATGCTTGTGTTCCAACAGTGCAGTAATATCTAACTAAATGCTTGTGTTCCAGTCCAACAGTGCAGTAGTATCTAACTAAATGTTCCTAGCTCCAACAGTGCAGTAGTATCTAACTAAATGCTTGTGTTCCTAGCTCCAACAGTAGTATCTAACTAAATGCTTGTGTTCCCAGCTCCAACAGTAGTATCTAACTAAATGCTTGTGTTCCTAGCTCCAACAGTGCAGTAGTATCTAACTAAATGCGTGTGTTCCTAGCTGCAACAGTCCAGTAGTATCTAACTAAATGCTTGTGTTCCTAGCTCCAACAGTAATATCTAACTAAATGCTTGTGTTCCCAGCTCCAACAGTAATATCTAACTAAATGCTTGTGTTCCTAGCAGTGCAGTAATATCTAACTAAATGCTTGTGTTCCTAGCTCCAACAGTAATATCTAACTAAATGCTTGTGTTCCCAGCTCCAACAGTAATATCTAACTAAATGCTTGTGTTCCTAGCTCCAACAGTAGTATCTAACTAAATGCTTGTGTTCCCAGCTCCAACAGTAGTATCTAACTAAATGCTTGTGTTCCCAGCTCCAACAGTAGTATCTAACTAAATGCTTGTGTTCCCAGCTCCAACAGTAGTATCTAACTAAATGCTTGTGTTCCCAGCTCCATCAGTACAGTAATATCTAACTAAATGCTTGAGTTCCTAGCTCCAACAGTAGTATCTAACTAAATGCTTGAGTTCCTAGCTCCAACAGTAGTATCTAACTAAATGCTTGTGTTCCTAGCTCCAACAGTAGTATCTAACTAAATGCTTGTGTTCCCAGCTCCAACAGTACAGTAGTATCTAACTAAATGCTTGTGTTCCCAGCTCCAACAGTAGTATCTAACTAAATGCTTGTGTTCCTAGCTCCAACAGTGCAGTAGTATCTAACTAAATGCTTGTGTTCCTAGCTCCAACAGTAATATCTAACTAA
>NW_024608203.1:0-53240 GCF_018296145.1 Oncorhynchus tshawytscha
GAACAGGCAGATAGCAGATATATTTGCAGCAGATAGAAAGCGGCATGCAAAAAGATATTAGCAGATACAGATATAAGATAAGAAAAAGGAGCAGCAAAGATATATATTAGACAGCAGATAGCAGCGGCAGATGGTGCTAGAGCATAGCAGATGCAGATAGCAGACGTAGCAGCGGCAGATGTTAGCAGATGCAGCATATGCAGGCATGCAGATAAGCAGCAAGACGCGCAGAGCAGCCAGCGCATGCATGCTAAAGCATGCAGGCAGCAGATGCAGGCGGCAGATAGCAGATTAGGGCAGCGGCAGATAGCAAGATAGTCAGCGGCAGTGGCAGCGGCAGACGCATGCTAGCATGCGGCAGATAGCAGTGGCAGATAAGCAGCGCTAGCGGCAGACAGCAGGGGCAGCAGTGCGGATGGCAGACGCAGATAGCAGCGGCATGGCAGATGCGCGGCAGATGGCGGCTGGCAGCGGCAGATAAGCGAGATAGCAGATGGCAGCGGCAGATGCAGATAACATGTGTGTGCAGTGGCAGGGGCAGATGCGAGCAGACGCAGTGCTAGATAGCAGATAGCAGCGGCAGCGATGAGATAGCAGATGGCAGTGGCAGATAGCAGACGGCAGCGTGCAGATGGCAGATATGCAGATAGCAGATAGCGGCAGGTAGCAGAGCGCAGACGGCAGCGGCAGATAGCGGCAGATGTCATGAGGCATGCAGCGGCAGACAGCGGCGCAACGCATTGCAGATACGCAGCGGCAGAGCAGCGGCGCAACAATAGCAGAGGCAGTGGCAGATTACGCAGCAGAGCCAGGAGCGGCGTAACAACGTATTGCACCGCAGAGGCAGGGCAACGACGCAGCAGATAGCAGATGCAGCGGCAGATACAACGGCAGATTGCAGATAGAGCAGCGGCATAGCAACGTGCAGATAGCAGAGGCAGAGCAGCGGGCAGTGGTAGTAGTAGTAAAAAGAGGTAGAGTGGCAGATAGTAGTGGTAAGAGGTAGAGTTAGGGTAGTGGTAGGGGTAGAGGTAGAGGTGAGTGGTAGAGGTATCAGATAGCAGAGGTAGTGGTAACGCAGAGTTAGCAGGGTAGTAGCAGGGCAGAGCGCAACAAGTGGCAGGAGATTACGCAGCGGGAAGAGGCAGACATGCAGCGGCAGACAGCAGTGGCAACAAGTGGTAGTGGCAGATTACGCAGCGGCAGTAGGAGGCAGTGGCAGAGGCAGCGGCGGCAGCAGCAATAACAGAGGCAGGAGGACGAGGCAGGATGGAGTTAACAACGATTGCAGTGGCAGATGGCAGGCAGAGCAGCGGCAACAACGTGTCAGGGCAGATTACGCAGAGGCAGTAACGACAGTGCAGCAGAGGCAGTGGCAGAGCTAGGGCAGTGGCAGAGATTACGCAGTGCAGAGGCAGAGGTAACAGGGGCAGCGGGAACGTATGCAGATGGCAGCAGCAGTGGAAGCGGCAAAAACGCAGCAGAATTTGCAGATTGGCAGAGGCAGATAAGGGCAGTGGCAGGGGCAGTGGCATCAGGCAGGGGATGGCAGAGGCAGACAGCTGAAGCAACGCAGACTGCAGAGCAGCGGCAGGGCAGTGGCAGGCAGCGGCAGGGCAGCGGCAGACGCAGCCATGGCAGATGCAGAGGCAGAGGCAGGGCAGTGCAGAGAAGTGGCAGAGGCAGTGGGCAGTGGCACAAGCAGACAGTGCTGCAGTGGCAGAGGCAGAGCAGGGGCAGAGCAGAGATGCAGAGCAGCAGATGCAGTGGCAGATTGCAGATTAGGGGCAGGGGCAGACATGCAGAGCAGCAGGAGATGGCAGATTGTAGGAGGCAGGACACGGGGAGGCAGAGAACAACGTAGTGGCAGGAGGCAGGAGGAAGAGGCAGAGGCAGATGGCAGAGCAGCAGATGCAGCAGCAGAAGATGCAGATAGCAGATACAGCAGTGGCAGATGCAGATAGAAGATAGCAGTGGCAGATGGCAGGGCAGAGTGGCAGGCAGAAAGCAGTGCATGCAGAGGCAGTGCAGTGGTAGTGGCAGAGGCAGAGGCAGAGGCAGTGGCAGTGGCAGTCCATAGCAGATGGCAGAGGCAGAGGAAGATAACGCAGAGGCAGATGAGGCAGTGGCAGGGCAGCAACAACGGAGGAGGCAGATAGCAGCAGTGGCAGAGGCAGTGGACATGGGCAGAGCAGCAGAGGCAGACGAGCGAGGCAGTGGCAGGGCAGAGCAGCAGATGCAGATCGCAGCAGCAGAGGCAGTGGCAGGGCAGAGCAGGCAGAGGCAGTAGCAGAGGCAGTGGCAGAAGATCAGGTGATAGCAGAGGCAGCGGCAGCAGTGACGGCAGATGCACGGCAGGGCAGATAGCAGATAGCAGCGACAGAGCAGGTAGCAGATAGCAGATTGGCAGATGCAGTGGAGACGGCAGATGTGCAGGGGCAGCAGCAGAGGCAGATGGCAGAGGCAGTGGCAGAGGCAGAGAGGGCCATAGGAAGAGTGAGCAGATCCATGCAGAAAACAGATGATCCATAGAGAGGGGGCAGTGGTAGGGGCAGAGATGAGGCAGTGGCAGAGGCAGATAGCAGAGCGATGCAGAGGCAGATGAGCCAGGGATAGCACGGGCAGACGGCAGATAGTGGCAGATGGCAGAGGAAGAGGTGGGTTATCAGATAGCAGAGGTAGTGGCAGACATGGGAGGTAGATAGCAGAGGCAGTGGCAGAGGCAGATAAGATGCATTGGTAGTCCAGCAGGGCAGATGCAGCATCCATGCTAGAGGAAGAGCAAAGTGGCAGTGGCAGCAGAGAGCAGCAGATAGCAGTGGCAGAGGCAGAGAGATAGGCAAGGAGAGATAGACCTCCAGATGGGAGGAAGACACCCTAGAGGCAGGCAGAGGCAGAGGTAGCAGATATAGGTCCAGGGGCAGATGCAGAGATAGCACCAGGCGTGCATCCACAGCAGATGGGGCAGTGGCAGAGGAGGCAGATGTGGCAGAGGCATTGCAGAGGCAGAGGCAGGGGCAGTAGGCAGTGGCAGCAGCAGACCCTGGGAAGAGGCAGAGCAGTGCAGTGGCAGATACAGATTATGGGGGCAGTGGCAGAGCAGCGGCAGGCAACAGATAGCAGGGGGCAGTGCAGAGAGCGGCAGACAGCGGCAGTGGCACAGTGGCAGAGCAGCAGAGGCAGGGCAGATCCCAGAGCAACAGAGGCAGGGCATGCAGACGCCCAGTGGCAATCATCAAGGGGCAGACAACAGGCAGGCAGATCCAGCAGATAAAGTGGCAGAGGTAGAGGCCTACAGGGCAGAGAGCAGATAAAGGGCAGCAGATGCAGTGTCAGGGCAGATAGCAGATAGAACAACGCAGAGCAGAGAATCAGTGGGCAGATGCAGTAAGAGCCAGGGCAGTCAGCAGGGCAGAGATAGAGGCAGTGGCAGACAGAGCCCCATAGCAGTGGCAGATCAGATAGGGGCAGTGGTAGGGCAGTAGAGATGCAGTGGCAGAGGCACATCACAGACAAATGGCAGAGGCAGAGCAGGGCACAACAGGGCAGAGGTGAGGCAGTGGCAGAGCAGAGAGGCAGCAACGTCTTCCAGATCAGGAGGCAGAAGCAGTGGCAGTGGCAGAGGCAGAGCAGCAGAGGCAGTGGCAGACAGATGCACAATCCAAGCAGATGGCAGCTGTATCAGAGGAAGAGGCAGTGGTAGTGGTAGATCAGATCAGCAGATAGCAGTGGTAGGGGCAGATGGCAGAGGCAGTAGCAGTCTGCAGAGAAAGCAGAGGCAGTGGCAGATAGGGGCAGTGGCAGATAGCAGTGCAGATAGCAGATACAGGGGCAGTGGAAGGTTATCCATGGCAGATAGCATCATGAAGCCATCAGACCAGCAGATAGCAGTGGCACCCAGAGCATGCATGGCATCCAGGGGCAGATGCAGATGCATCCATGGCAGATGGCAGAGACTGAAAGCAGTGGCAGATCAAGGCCATAGCAGATAGCAGGCACCAGCAAGCAGGGAGTGGTAGCTAGATGCCAGCAGCAGATGCAGATGCAGGCAGGGGCAGTGGCAGAGATCCATGGCAGAGGCAGATGGCAAATGGCAGACAGCTAGCAGATCCATGGCAGAGGCAGGCAGGGGCAGTAATGCAGAGATGCTAGTATCAGCAAGATGCAGTGCATAGGAGGCAGATAGGGGCAGCAGATGCAGATGGCAGAGCAGCAGAACATGCGGCAGATAGCAGACTTTAAGATGATGCCAGGGCAGAGGCAGACAGTGGCAGACGGCAGATATAAGACGGCAGATAGAAGAGGCGGCAGTGGCAGATGCAGATAGAGATATCCAGCAGCATATAGCAGTGGGCATATAGCAGATGCAACACAGAGCATGGCAGAGGCAGATAGCAGATAGCAGCATGCAGATGCAGGCAGATGGCAGAGAACAGAGGCCATAGCAGATAGCAGACAGAGGCAGCAGGGCAGATAGCAGATGCATCCAGTGCAGATAGCAGTGGCAGAGGCAGGGCAGGCAGCAGACGCAGATAGCAGATGCAGCGGCAGAGGGCAGCAGAGCAGCAGATACGCAGATAGCAGAGGCAGTGGCAGATAGCAGTGGCAGATAGCAGATGCAGACACGGCAGAGAGGCAGTGGCAGGGCAGAGTAGGGCAGCATCCAGATAGCAGACAACAGAAGCAGATGCAGGGCAGATGCCAGGCAGCGGCAGATGGCAGCGCAGATGGCAGATAGCAGAGGCAGTAGCAGTGGCAGATAGCAGATAGCAGACACGGCAGGGCATCCAGAGGCAGATGGCAGAGGCAGAGGCGGCAGAGGCAGATAGCGGCAGGGCAGATGGCAGTGGCAGTGGCAGATGCAGCAGATAGCAGTGGCAGATAGCAGATACAGAGGCAGTGGCAGAAGTGCAGGGCAGATAGCAGAGGCAGCGGCAGATAGCAGAGACATGGCAGACGCAGCAGAGGCAGATGGCAGATAGCAGCAGATGGCAGCAGACGGCAGATAATGGCAGATAGCAGATGGCAGACATGCAGAGGCAGATAGCAGGCATCGGCAGAGGCAGATAGCAGAGGCAGCATCAGGGCAGGGGCAGATAGCAGAGGCAGAGCAGAGATAGCAGGAGTGGCAGAGGCAGTGGCAGCGCCAGGGCAGCGGCAGATAGCAGAGATTGCAGAGGCAGGGCAGTGGCAGGGGCAGTGCAGGCAGCAGCAGCAGGGCAGATGCAGAGCAGCAGATACAGAGGCAGGCAGATAGCAGGGCAGTGGCAGCATGGCAGCAGCAGAGGCAGATGATGCAGGGGCAGTGGCAGAGACAGCGGCAGAGGCAGTGGCAGTGGCAGAGTGCAGAGCAGCAGAGGCAGATGGGCAGAGCAGATAGCAGCGGCAGCAGATAGGCAGTGGCAGAACGCAGGGCAGCAGAGGTGCAGTGGCAGATAGCAGACATGGCAGATGCAGAGAGGCAGATGCAGATAGCAGACAGCAGAGCAGGGGCAGTGGCAGTAGCAGGGCAGAGGCAGACAGCCATGGCAGAGGCAGAGATAGGGGCAGATGGCAGGGCAGACAGCAGGCAGTGGCAGATAGCAGATAGCAGCAGAGCAGGGCAGTGCAGATAGGCACAGTTAGGGGCAGAAAGAGGCAGAGGCAGAGGCAGTGCCAGAGGCAGATATCAGATAGCAGATAAGAGGCAGATGGCAGATAGCAGATAGCAGAGGCATGGCAGCGGCAGAGCAGAGGCAGATGGCAGATGGCACATCCAGTGCAGAGGGCAGCAGTGGCAGTGGCAGATGAGCAGAGCAGAGGCAGTGGCAGGGGCAGACAGCAGAGCAGTAGAGGCCATAGCAGAGGCAGTGGCAGATAGGGGGAGTGGCAGATAGCAGTGCAGATACGCAGATCCAGGGGCAGATGGCAGCGGCAGCCGCAAGCAGATATGTCAGAGGCAGAGCAGATGGTCAGTGGCAGACGTGCAGGATACAGGGCAGTGGCAGAGGGGCAGAGAGCAGCAGACGGCAGATGGCAGCGGCAGCAACAGTCCAGTGGCAGAGGCAGCAGCAGAGCAGTAAGATGCAGAGGTAGGGCAGCGCAGATGAGCAGAGCAGAGATGGAGATATAAGACTTTACCAGATGGTAGGGCAGATTGCAGATGCAGTGGCAGACCATAGCAGACATCAGACCGGGCAGAGTAGCAGAGGCAGATGGCACATGCAGAGTGTAGTCCATAGAGGCAGAGGAAGATGCAGTGGTAGATAGCAGATGGGGAGGCAGATGGCAGAGGCAGTGATTAGATGCAGAGCAGATGGCAGAGGCAGAACAGTTAGTGGTAGGGGCAGAGGCAGTGGCAGTAAGCATAGGCAGAAGCAGAGAGGCAGAGGCAGTGGCAGACATGCAGAGGCAGATAACGGGGGCAGAGGCAGGCAGATATGGCAGATGGCAGATGGTCAGGGCAGATACTGGCAGCCATCCATGGCAGGGGCAGATGCAGAGCAGCAGTGGGCAGAGGCAGAGGCAGATAAGATCCAGGTAGCAGATAGCAGAGGCAGTGGCAGATAGCAGAGGCAGATCCATAGCAGACACAGGGCAGACGCACCGGCAGATGCCATCCAGTGGCAGAGGCAGATAGCAGAGGCAGTGGCAGAGCTAGGGGCAGCACGGCAGATCCATAGCAGAGGCAGAGGCATAGTGGGGCAGCGGCAGGGCAGTGGCAGATAGCAGTGGGAAGAGGCAGAGCAGCAGTAGCAGTGGCAGAGGCAGAGGGGCAGATAGAGGCATACGGGGGCAGATGCAGAGGAGAGAGGGCAGTGGCAGACAGCGGCAGATGAGCAGATGGGCAGATAGCAGCAGCAGAGGCAGGGCAGATGCAGATGGCAGAGGCAGAGACAGCAGCGAGTGTCAGAGGGCAGATGCAGAGTGAAAACAGATAGCAGACACATCCAGATGAGCAGACAGTATCCAGAGCCAGATGGCAGATCCAGTTACGTGGTAGGGGCAGAGGCATTGGCAGAGGCAGAGGCAGAGGAGGGGCATCCATAGCAGGAGGCAGAGGCAGAGGCAGAGGCAGTGGCTAAAGGAGGTAGAGGTGGCAGATTATCCATAGCAGTGGCAGAGGTAGAGGCAGACAGAGGCAGTCCAGATAGCAGATAGAGGTAGGCAGAGCAGAGGCAGATAGGAAGCGTGTTATGGCAGTGGCAGAGGTAGAGGCAGTGGCAGATCCAGTAGCAGGGCAGGGAATCCATAGCAGATAGCAGTGGTCAGATAGCAGATAGCAGTGGGGCAGATCCATAGCAGAGGCAGCGGCAGAGGCAGGGCAGAGGCAGAGGCAGGGCAGTGGCAGATGCAGGCAGATGCTGTCCATAGTAGATGGCAGTGGCAGAGGCAGATGGGGCAGAGGCAGAGTAGCAGATAGAGGCAACAGAGGCATAAGGCAGGGAAGAGGACAGAGGGAGTGGCAGGTATCAGGAGGCAGTCCAGAGGCAGAGTAAAGAGGCATCCATAGCAGATACATCCGGAGGCAGAGCATCCATAGCAGATACAGATATCCATAGCAGATGCAGATAAGCAGATACGTGGCATCCATAGCAGATGGCAGAGAAAGGTAGACATAGCACAACGTATCAGATAGCAGAGGCAGTGGCAGATAGGGCCCATAGCAGATAGCAGTGCAGAGGCAGATGCAGGGCAGTCCATAGCAGATAGCAGCAGTGGCAACATAGCAGATAGCAGATCCATAGCAGAGGCAGGAGGCAGGGGCAGATGGCAGCGCAGGCATCCATAGCAGATAGCAGATGCATCCAGCAGATAGCAGAGGCAGATCCATAGCAGATAGCAGCAGGCGCGCAGAGGAGATAGCAGAGGCAGGGCAGTGGATACGATGGGCTTTGGCAGTAGCAGAGGCAGATAGCAGGGCAGCAGAGATAGTACCGAGGGTAGTGGTAGTAGAGGTAGTATAGCAGAGGCAGTGGTAGAGGCAGAGGAACAGGTAGTGGCAGAGGAGAGGAAGAGGTGGTGGTAGAAGGAAGAGGAAGAGGAAGAGGAAGAGGAAGAGGTAGTGGTAGGAGGTAGAGGAAGAGGTAGTGAAGAGGAAGAGGTAGAGTTAGTGGTAGGGCCAGAGGTATTGGTCGTGGTAGGGAAGTGGAAGAGGTAGTGGTAGAGGTGAGAGGTAGAGGTAGTGGTAGTGGCAGAGGCAGAGGCAGAGGTAGTGGCAGGAGGTAGAGGTAGAGGTAGTGGTAGAGGCAGGAGGCAGAGGCAGTGGTAGTGGTAGAGGTAGAGGTAGAGGTAGTGGTAGTGGTAGAGGTAGAGGCCTAGTTAGTGTTAGTGGTAGTGGCAGAGGCAGGAGGTGGAGGCAGAGGCAGAGGCAGAGGCAGGAGGCAGATGAACATTACAGAGGTAGATGCACCGGAAGAGGTAGAGGCAGAGGAAGAGGTAGGGCAGAGGCAGTGGCAGAGGCAGAGGACCTGCAGAGGCAGAGGCAGTGGCACAGGCAGAGTCGCAGTGGCAGTGATACAGGTAGTGGCAATGTTAGTGGCAGTGGAAGATGCAGCGGCAGTGGCAGTGGAAGAGGCAGAGATAGAGATAGAGGAAGTGGGAGGCAGTGGCAGAGGCAGTGGCGAAAGTGGCAGAGCAGCGGCAGAGGCAGATAGTCAGGCAGAGGCAGGCATAGACGTAGTGGCAGAGGCAGTGGCAGAGGCAGAGGCAGTGGCAGTGGCAGTGGCAGAGGCAGAGGCAGTGGAAGAGGCAGAGGTAGAGGTACTGGAAGAGGTAGACGGCAGAGGCAGACGAGAGCGGGAGAGAGTAGTGCTGGGTAGCTTGGCGCCCTCTAACACCAGGGAGGGGAGAGGGAGTGTAGTGCTGGGTAGCTTGGCGCCCTCTAACGCCAGGGAGGAGAGAGAAGTGCTGGGTATCTTGGCGCCCTCTAACACCAGGGAGGGAGAGAGTAGTGCTGGGTAGCTTGGCGCCCTCTAACACCAACGAGGAGAGAGGGAAAGAGTAGTGCTGGGTGGCTTGGCACCCTCTAACACCAGGGAGAGAGGGAGAGAGTAGTGCTGGGTAGCTTGGTGCCCTCTAACACCAGGGAGGGAGAGAGTAGTGCTGGGTAGCTTGGTGCCCTCTAACACCAGGGAGGGAGAGAGGGAGAGAGATGTGCTGGGTAGCTTGGTGCCCTCTAACGCCAGGAGGGAGAGAGGAGAGAGTAGTGCTGGGTGGCTTGGCGCCCTCTAACACCTGGGAGAGAGGGAGAGAGTAGTGCTGGGTAGCTTGGTGCCCTCTAACACCAGGGAGGGAGAGAGTAGTGCTGGGTAGCTTAGTGCCTTCTAACACCAGGGAGGGAGAGAGGGAGAGAGTAGTGCTGGGTAGCTTGGTGCCCTCTAACACCAGGGAGGGAGAGAGTAGGCGCTGGGTAGCTTGGCGCCCTCTAACACCAGGGAGGGAGAGAGGGAGAGAGTAGTGCTGGGTAACTTGGCGCCCTCTAACACCAGGGAGGGAGAGAGGGAGAGAGTAGTGCTGTGTAGCTTGACGCCCTCTAACACCAGGGAGAGAGGGAGAGATTAGTGCTGGGTAGCTTAGTGCCTTCTAACACCAGGGAGGAGAGAAGGAGAGAGTAGTGCTGGGTAGCTTGGTGCCCTCTAACACCAGGGAGGGAGAGAGTAGGCGCTGGGTAGCTTGGCGCCCCTAACACCAGGGAGGGAGAGAGGGAGAGAGTAGTGCTGGGTAACTTGGCGCCCTCTAACACCAGGGAGGGGAGAGGGAGAGAGTAGTGCTGCGTAGCTTGGCGCCCTCTAACACCAGGGATGGAGAGAGGGAGAGAGTAGTGCTGGGTAGCTTGGTGCCCTCTAACACCAGGGAGGGAGAGAGGAGAGAGTAGTGCTGGGTAGCTTGGTGCCCTCTAACACCAGGGAGGAGAGAGGGAGAGAGTAGTGCTGGGTAGCTTGGTGCCCTCTAACACCAGGGAGGGAGAGAGGGAGAGGGAGAGTAGTGCTGGGTAGCTTGGCGCCCTCTAACACCAGGGAGGGAGAGAGGGAGAGGGAGAGTAGTGCTGGGTAGCTTGGTGCCCTCTAACACCAGGGAGGGAGAGAGGGAGAGAGGGAGAGAGTAGTGCTGGGAGGAGGAAGGGAAGGAAGGAAGGGAAGGGAAGGGAAGGAAGGAAGGGAAGGAAGGGAAGGGAAAGGAAGGAAGGGAAGGAAGGGAAGGAAGGGAAGGGAAGGGAAGGGAAGGGAAGGGAGGGAGGGAGGGGACTGGCTCAGTAGTGTAGAGGGAGGGAGGGGACTGGCTCAGTAGTGTAGAGGGGACTGGCTCAGTAGTGTAGAGGGGACTGGCTCAGTAGTGTAGAGGGGACTGGCTCAGTAGTGTAGAGGGGGAGGGGACTGGCTCAGTAGTGTAGAGGGGAGGGGGAGGGGACTGGCTCAGTAGTGTAGAGGGGAGGGGAGGGGACTGGCTCAGTAGTGTAGAGGGACTGGCTCAGTAGTGTAGAGGGGAGGGGAGGGGACTGGCTCAGTAGTGTAGAGGGGACTGGCTCAGTAGTGTAGAGGGGAGGGGAGGGGACTGGCTCAGTAGTGTAGAGGGGACTGTCTCAGTAGTGTAGAGGGGAGGGGAGGGACTGGCTCAGTAGTGTAGAGGGGACTAGCTCAGTAGTGTAGAGGGGAGGGGAGGGGAGGGGACTGGCTCAGTAGTGTAGAGGGGACTGGCTCAGTAGTGTAGAGGGGACTGGCTCAGTAGTGTAGAGGGGACTGGCTCAGTAGTGTAGAGGGGAGGGGAGGGAGGGGACTGGCTCAGTAGTGTAGAGGGGACTGGCTCAGTAGTGTAGAGGGGAGGGGAGGGGACTGGCTCAGTAGTGTAGAGGGGACTGGCTCAGTAGTGTAGAGGGGACTGGCTCAGTAGTGTAGAGGGGACTGTCTCAGTAGTGTAGAGGGAGGGGAGGGGAGGGGACTGGCTCAGTAGTGTAGAGAGGACTGGCTCAGTAGTGTAGAGGGGAGGGGAGGGACTGGCTCAGTAGTGTAGAGGGACTGGCTCAGTAGTGTAGAGGGACTGGCTCAGTAGTGTAGAGGGGAGGGGAGGGGACTGGCTCAGTAGTGTAGAGGGGACTGGCTCAGTAGTGTAGAGGGGAGGGAGGGGACTGGCTCAGTAGTGTAGAGGGGACTGGCTCAGTAGTGTAGAGGGGACTGGCTCAGTAGTGTAGAGGGGACTGGCTCAGTAGTGTAGAGGGAGGGAGGGAGGGGACTGGCTCAGTAGTGTAGAGGGGACTGGCTCAGTAGTGTAGAGGGGACTGGCTCAGTAGTGTAGAGGGGACTGGCTCAGTAGTGTAGAGGGTTTTAGTCCAGACATCATTACTTTATTATCTGTGTTATAACTGCCATGGTTAAAACCCCCAGGGTATTGACTCTTTTCAAGAGAGAGGGAGGTAGAGAGAGGGAGAGGAGAGAGGGAGAGGAGAGAAAGAGAGAGAAGAGAGAGAGAGGGAGATAAAGCGGAGTGAGAGAGAGACGGGAGACAGAGGGAGAAAGAGAGAGGAAAGCGAGAGAAGAAGAGGGAGAGGGAGGTGAGGACTGGGAGAGGGGAGAGAGTTAGCCTTTTCCCTGCTTGCCTCACTGTGGGGTGGAGAAGATCAATCAAATGCAATTTGAAAAAAATGTCAACCTTCCATCTCTCTCCCATCACACCGCCGTACAACCAATGTACCCTACACAGAGCCTGTGTCCCAAAGGTCACCTTATTTCCTACATAGTGCACTACTTTTGACCAGAGTCCTATCAGAGAGGAGAGTAAGCTGCACTTCCCTCCCTGCTCAGTACCACATGCAGCTTCCTAGCAGTTCATTATAAAACCTATTAGATTTGGACTGCTGTTATGAAGACCGGCAATAGAAATGTGCCAACAAACCAACCGCCCGCTTGTTTCCACAGAGGAAGGAATTTTGCTGTCGTCTCTGTCCGTCCGATTGTCTCTAACCATATTCTATTGTTTTATTCAACCTTT
This sequence comes from Oncorhynchus tshawytscha, assembly GCF_018296145.1. Classification (NCBI taxonomy): domain Eukaryota; kingdom Metazoa; phylum Chordata; class Actinopteri; order Salmoniformes; family Salmonidae; genus Oncorhynchus; species Oncorhynchus tshawytscha. The sequence goes on from NW_024608203.1 coordinate 11,965, forward strand.
ATTTAACTAGGTCAGTTAAGAACTCATTTTTATTCACTATGATGACCTACCAAAAGGCAAAAGGCCTCCTGTGGGGATGGGGGGGGCCTGGGATTACAATAATAATAATAACATTATAGAACAACAAAAAAATATACAATATAAATATAGGACAAAACACACATCACAACAAGAGAGACAACACAACACTACATAAAGAGAGACCTAAGACAAGAACATAGCAAGGCAGCAACACATCACACTATACTATGGTAGCAACACAACATGACAACAACACGGTAGCAACACATGGCAACACAACATGGTAGAACAACAACATGGTAGCAACACAACACGGTAGCAACACAACATGGTAACAACACAACACGGTAGCACAACAACATGGTAGCACAACAACATGGTAGCAACACAACACGGTAGCACAACAACATGGTAGCACAACAACATGGTAGCAACACAACATGGTAACAACACAACACGGTAGCACAACGACATGGTAGCAACACAACATGGTAGCAACACAACATGGTAGCAACACAACATGGTAGCACAACAACATGGTAGCAACACAAGATGGTAGCACAACAACATGGTAGCACAACAACATGGTAGCACAACAACATGGTAGCAACATAACACGGTAGCACAACAACATGGTAGCAACACAACATGGTAGCAACACAGCATGGTAGCAACACAACACAGTAGCACAACAACACGGTAGCAACACAAAACATGGTACAAACATTATTGGACAGACAACAGCATAAAGGGCAAGAAGGTAGAGACAACAACACATAACGCATAGCTGCCACAACTGTCAGTAAGAGTGTCCATGATTGAGTCTTTGAATGAAGAGATTGAGATCAATCTGTCCAATTTGAGTGTTGGTTGCAGCTCGTTCCAGTCGCTAGCAGCAGCGAACTGAAGAGAGGAATGACCCAGGGATGTGTGTGCTTTGGGGACCTTTAACAGAATGTGACTGGCAGAACGGGTGTTGTATGTGGAGGATGAGGGCTGCAGTAGGTATCTCAGATAGGGGGGAGTGAGGCCTAAGAGGGTTTTATAAATAAGCATCAATCAGTGGGTCTTGCGATGGGTATACAGAGATGACCAGTTTACAGAGGAGTAGAGAGTGCAGTGATGTGTCCTATAAGAAGCATTGGTGGCAAATATGATGGCCGAATGGTAAAGAACAGCTAGCTGCTCGACAGCACCCTGACCTGCCGATCTATAAATTACGTCTCCGTAATCTAGCATGGGTAGGATGGTCATCTGAATCAGTGACACATCCATAACCCGAGCGGAAACCAGATTGCATACTAGAGAGAATACTATAGACATTCTCCCTCACTTAACATATTGCTTGACTGGTTGGGCCCAAGTTGCTGTACAACATTAAAACAACATTAAAACCTATTCAGTCTGTCTACAAACAGCCTCTCAAAGGGCTTGATAGGAAGCCCAATAGCCATCATCACTGTTACATCCTCAGAAAGCATGAGCTCCTGAGTTGGGAAAATCTTGTGTCATACACCGACGTGCGATGCAATACACTGTCTTGTATTCAAGATCCTAAATGGCCTGGCTCCTCCCCCTCCACTCAGTATTTTTGTTAAACAGAAAACCCAAGATCCACAAGGTCTGCCATGAGAGGTGACTATATAGTTCCCTTAAGGAAAAGCACCTTTAGTAAATCCATTTTCTCTGTGAGAGCTTCCCATGTCTGGAATACACTGCCATCAGACACACATAACTGCACCACCTATCACATGTCGTGTCTATGCCGGATTAAGTGATATGACATACTATTCTATAAAATTATTTCTCTGTAATTAATATTACCTGATTGAGCTAATCATGTAAATGTCATTAACTAGAGGGTCAGGGCACCACAAAATAATATTTATAGAGTTGTTATCTTCTTAAGGATGACGCAGAATGCTGTTCACATGCAGGAACAACACTCAGCGGATTTCAGAGCGCCACCTATAGTTTTTGATAAAACTCATAATTTCATTAAACTTTCATTAAAATACACATTCAAGGTAGTGAATTAAAGCTACACTCGTTGTGAATCTATCCACCAAGTCAGATTTGTAAAATGCTTTTCGGCGAAAGCATGAGAAGCTATTATCTGATAGCATGTACCCCCAAAATACTGCAACGTCACCTAACAGGACAGATTTTGCGGTAGCCGGCGCTACCCAAAACGCAGAAATAAAATATAAAACATTCATTACCTTTGACGAGCTTCTTTCTTGGCACTCCTAGATGTCCCATAAACATTTATTTGGGTCTTTTTTCGATTAAATCGGTCCATATATAGCCTACATATCGATCTATGAAGACTGTGTAATCAAGGAAAAACTGAGTTTGATAACGCAACGTCATTTTTAAAAATTTAAAAAGTCGACGATAAACTTTCACAAAACACTTCGAAATACTTTTGTAATGCAACTTTAGGTATTAGTAAACGTTAATAATCTATCAAAATGATTATGGGGCGATGTATATTCTTTAGCTTCACGTCTTGAAATCATGTCCAGATATGTCTCAACCAAAACATCCTGTTGGAGACCGGAATAAATCGGCTGCCTTGTTTCGGTTTGACCAAGAAACAAATCCGAGACAAATGACAAGACTGTTGACATCGTGTGGAAGCTGTAGGTATTGCAACCTCGGCCCCATTTAATGTTGGTCACTTTTAACACTGGGTTGAAGTGGCGCATGGATATATTTTCCCATTTTCAGTTATCAGATTTTCCTGCACTTTTCGATGAAACGCACGTTCTGTTATAGTCACAGCCGTGATTTAACCAGTTTTAGAAACGTCTGAGTGTTTTCTATCCACACATACTAATCATATGCATATACTATATTCCTGGCATGAGTAGCAGGGCGCTGAAATGTTGCGTGATTTTTAACAAAAAGCTGCGAAAATTCGCAGCCTCCCTATTATAACTTCCGAATAAACTCTTAAAGCCCTAGTAATATTTTACGTCAATATTAATCGTCACCTTAATTCAGTCTCGTCTGAAAGTTGTAAATTCTTGTGTATCTTCACGAACCCTGGCTAACAAGTTGAATCAGCAATACAAAATTGGGTTTAATTATTTATTTACTAAATACCTAACTAATCACACAGAATTACACATACACATAATTAAATCATAACTTGATTACAAATTACGTCATAAGGGAAAACGTCCCTAGCGGGCGGAACAGATATGACAGCTTGTTACACAAAAGAAAAGGGGCTGGGTTTGAGTGAAAGAGTGGGAAGAATGAGGACCAAAGGAAGAAAATGTGCTATCGTAAATAAAGTATCTTATGCATTCTAAATTACCGCCCATTTGGAAAAGGAAAATGCAATAAATATTTACTATGAGCTGCGCTTCCGTAGGTTGGTGGTAGATGGAAGGCCGTGTTGCCAAACCGAGTCCTTTGAAGAATGTCTATCAAAAGCAGCACTAAGGTCTAGGAGCATGAGAACAGATGCAGAGCCTCGGTCTGACTCCATTAAAAGGTAATTTACCAGCTTCACAATTGCGGTCTCAGTGCTATGATGGGGTCTAAAACCAGACTGAAGCATTTCGTATACATTGTTTGTCTTCAGGAAGGCAGTGCGTTTTGAGAGGAATGGGAGATTCGATATCGGCCGATAGTTTTTTATATTTTCTGGGTCAAGGTTTGGCTTTTTCAAGAGAGGCCTTATTACTGCCACTTTTAGTGAGTTTGGTACACATCCGGTGGATAGAGAGCCGTTTATTATGTTCAACATAGGAGGGCCAAGCACAGGAAGCAGCTCGTTCAGTAGTTTAGTTGGAATAGTGTCCAGTATGCAGCTTGAAGGTTTAGAGACCATGATTATTTTCATCATTGTGTCAAGAGATATAGTACTAAAACACTTGAGTGTCTCCCTTGATCCTAGGTCCTTGCAGCATTGTGAATACTCAGGACAACTGAGCTTTGGAGGAATACACAGATTTAAAGAGGAGTCCGTAATTTCCTTTCTAATGATCATGATATTTTCCTAAAGTGAAAGCCATCCTCTCTTGGGGAATGCTGCTTTTTAGTTAGCTTTGCGACAGTATCAAAAACACATTTCAGATTGTTCTTATTTTCCTCAATTAGGTTGGTAAAATAGGATGATGGAGCAGCAGTGAGGGCTCTTCGATACTGCACAGTACTGTCTTTCCAAGCTAGTCAGAAGACTTCCAGTTTGGTGGAGCAGCAGTAAGGGCTCTTCGATACTGCACAGTACTGTCTTTCCAAGCTAGTCGGAAGACTTCCAGTTTGGTGGAGCAGCAGTAAGGGCTCTTCGATACTGCACAGTACTGTCTTTCCAAGCTAGTCAGATGACTTCCAGTTTGATGTAGCAGCAGTGAGGGCTCTTCGATACGGTACTGTCTTTCCAAGCTAGTCGGAAGACTTCCAGTTTGGTGGAGAGCCATTTCTGTTCCAGTTTTCTGGAAGCTTCCTTCAGGTTCAGAGCTCGGGTATTTTCTGTATACCAGGGAGCTAGTTTCTGATGAGAAATGTTTTTAGTTTTTAGATAGTCAGAGTCCCGAGTGTGGGAACAAACACACATCTGTCCCACGGTTGGGTAACAAGAAAGTTCATAGTCAACAAAGCATACAGGAGTCATGAGGCAAATAGCAAAATAGCTATATACACAATAATTGTTTTAATATATAACGACTTGGGGCCATTTTAAGTTCAGAGGTCACTCGCGCCTACAGTGTGTGTGCTGGAGGCGAGAGAAAGTTCGGGAGAGAGGGGGAGTGTGGTGGGGGTACCTATACCAGACAGGGGAGACAGACCAGGGAGAGAGGGGGAGTATGGTGGAGGTACCTGTACCAGACAGGGGGAGACAGGAGGGAGTGTGGTGGGGGTACCTGTACCAGACTGGGGGAGACAGGAGGGAGTGTGTTGGGGGTACCTGTACCAGACAGGGAGAGAGGGGGAGTGTGGTGGAGGTACCTGTACCAGTCAGGGGAGACAGGCCAGGGAGAGAGGGGAGTGTGGTGGAGGTACCTGTACCAGACAGGGGGAGACAGGCCAGGGAGAGAGGGGTGAGTGTGGTGGAGGTACCTGTACCAGACAGGGGGAGACAGGAGGGAGTGTGGTGGGGGTACCTGTACCAGACAGGCCAGGAGAGAGAAGGGAGTGTGGTGGGGGTACCCGTACCAGACAGGGGAGACAGACCAGGGAGAGAGGGGTGAGTGTGGTGGAGGTACCTGCACCAGACAGGGGAGAGTGGGGAGTGTGGTGGGGTACCTGTACCAGACAGGGGGAGAGGGAGAGTGTGGTGGGGGTATCTGTACCAGACAGGGGTGAGGGGTGAGTGTGGTGGGGGTACCTGTACCAGACAGGGGAGACAGGCCAGGGAGAGAGGGGTGAGTGTGGTGGGGGTACCTGTACCAGACAGGCCAGGAGAGAGGGGTGACTGTGGTGGAGGTACCTGTACCAGACAGGCCAGGGAGAGAAGGGTGAGTGTGGTGGGGTACCTGTACCAGACAGGCCAGGAGAGAGGGGGAGTGTGGTGGGGGTACCTGTACCAGACAGGGGAGACAGACCAGGGAGAGAGGGGTGAGTGTGGTGGAGGTACCTGTACCAGACAGGGGAAGACAGGAGGGAGTGTGGTGGCGGTACCTGTACCAGACAGGGGAGAGGGGAGAGTGTGGTGGGGGTATCTGTACCAGACAGGGGAGAGGGGTGAGTGTGGTGGGGGTACCTGTACCAGACAGGGGAGACAGGCCAGGGAGAGAGGGGTGAGTGTGGTGGGGGGTACCTGTACCAGACAGGCCAGGGAGAGAGGGTGACTGTGGTGGGGGTACCTGTACCAGACAGGGGAGAGGGAGAGTGTGGTGGGGGTACCTGTACCAGACAGGGGGGAGGGGAGAGTGTGGTGGGGGGTACCTGTACCAGACAGGGGGAGAGTGGGGAGTGTGGTGGGGGTACCTGTACCAGACAGGGGAGAGGGGAGAGTGTGGTGGGGGTACCTGTACCAGACAGGGGAGAGGGAGAGTGTGGTGGGGTACCTGTACCAGACAGGGGAGAGGGAGAGTGTGGTGGGGGGTACCTGTACCAGACAGGGGAGAGGGGAGAGTGTGGTGGGGGGTACCTGTACCAGACAGGGGGATAGTGGGGAGTGTGGTGGGGGTACCTGTACCAGACAGGCCAGGGAGAGGGGTGAGTATGGTGGAGGTACCTGTACCAGACAGGGGAAGACAGGAGGGAGTGTGGTGGGGGTAGCTGTACCAGACAGGGAGAGAGGGGTGAGTGTGGTGGGGGTACCTGTACCAGACAGGGGAGAGTGGGGAGTGTGGTGGGGGTACCTGTACCAGACAGAGGGAAACAGGCCAGGAGAGAGGGGAGTGTGGTGGGGTACCTGTACCAGACAGGCCAGGGGAGAGAAGGGTGAGTGTGGTGGGGGTACCTGTACCAGACAGGCCAGGAGAGAGGGGGAGTGTGGTGGGGGTACCTGTACCAGACAGGGGAGACAGACCAGGGAGAGAGGGGTGAGTGTGGTGGAGGTACCTGTACCAGACAGGGGAGAGTGGGGAGTGTGGTGGGGGTACCTGTACCAGACAGGGGAGAGGGGAGAGTGTGGTGGGGGTACCTGTACCAGACAGGGGAGAGGGAGAGTGTGGTGGGGTACCTGTACCAGACAGGGGAGAGGAGAGTGTGGTGGGGGTACCTGTACCAGACAGGGGATAGTGGGGAGTGTGGTGGGGGTACCTGTACCAGACAGGGGAGAGTGGGGAGTGTGGTGGTGGTACCTGTACCTGACAGGCCAGGGAGAGGGGGGAGTGTGGTGGGGGTACCTGTACCAGACAGGGGGAGAGTGGGGAGTGTGGTGGGGGTACCTGTACCAGACAGGGGAGAGTGGGGAGTGTGGTGGGGGTACCTGTACCTGACAGGCCAGGGAGAGGGGGGAGTGTGGTGGGGTACCTGTACCAGACAGGGGGATAGTGGGGAGTGTGGTGGGGGGTACCTGTACCAGACAGGGGAGAGTGGGGAGTGTGTGGGGGGTACCTGTACCTGACAGGCCAGGGAGAGAGGGGGAGTGTGGTGGGGGTACCTGTACCAGACAGGGGAGACAGGTCAGGGCAGACGGTGAACAGAGAGGGGTGAGTGTGGTAGAGGTACCTGTACCAGACAGAGGGAGACAGGCCAGGGAGAGAGAGAACAGAGAGGGGTGAGTGTGGTGGAGGTACCTGTACCAGACAGGGGGAGACAGGAGGGAGTGTGGTGGGGGTACCTGTACCAGACAGGGGGAGACAGGAGGGAGTGTGGTGGGGGTACCTGTACCAGACAGGAGAGCGGGGGAGTGTGGTGGAGGTACCTGTACCAGACAGGGGAGACAGGCCAGGGAGAGGGGGAGTGTGGTGGAGGTACCTGTACCAGACAGAGGGAGACAGGCCAGGGAGAGAGAGAACAGAGAGGGGTGAGTGTGGTGGAGGTACCTGTACCAGACAGGGGGAGACAGGAGGGAGTGTGGTGGGGGTACCTGTACCAGACAGGGGGAGACAGGAGGGAGTGTGGTAGAGGTACCTGTACCAGACAGAGGGAGACAGGCCAGACAGAGTGAGAACAGAGAGGGGTGAGTGTGGTGGAGGTACCTTTACCAGACAGAGGGAAACAGGCCAGACAGAGAGAGAACAGAGGAAGAAGTCTTTATTTCTGGAGGCAGATGTCTTGTAGAAAATGCCAGTGGATGGTCTCTGAACAGCAGGAGGGGGCTTCAAAGGGGGCCTCAAAGACTCCTGCCACTTGCTGGGCCCAAAGGCCTCGACACCTCTCACTTCACACCTCAGTGCCAATTGAAGTTGTATCTGGTCTGTCCCTGCAAGCCTTGCAGCCCGAACTCAGCATCCAGTCCCCATGTAGTAAAATATATCATTGTAATGTCCTATTGATCGTTGTTTTTTTCCCCCTCGATATCGCAAGGTGTCTGTCAAATAAAATAGGCTAAATAGACAAACGCACAGATATTTTTCCGGCTTCAACGAATAAAGACAACAAACGACGGAGTCTTTGGACTGAAGAGCCTTTCTGTACTGTTCGTATCCAAGACCAAAAACCCAGCCGGTTGGCAAAGAGATTTGAGCCACCTGACTGTTAGAATGTCTCCAGGAGAGAGTATGAAGTGGCTTTAGAGAATCAGAGAGATGTTTCATCTGGCAGATAAGAGAAGAAGCTCCTCGCTCACATTGTCTGCCTCCAAAATGGTGGCCTATTCCCTTCATAGTGCACTACTGTAGACCAGAACCCTATTCCCTTCATAGTGCACTACTGTAGACCAGAACCCTATTCCCTATATAGTGCACTACTTTAGACCAGAGCCCTATTCCCTATATAGTGCACTACTGTAGACCAGAACCCTACGTGGTGCACTATCTAGGCAGTGGGGTGCTATATATGTAAGTGGATCCCCTCTCTGTGGATCCCCTCTCTGTGGATCCCCTCTCTGTGGATCCAGTTTCTTTGTATCAAATCAAATCAAATCAAATTGATTTATATAGCCCTTCGTACATCAGCTGATATCTCAAAGTGCTGTACAGAAACCCAGCCTAAACCCCCAAACAGCAAGCAATGCAGGTGTAGAAGCACGGTGGCTAGGAAAAACTCCCTAGAAAGGCCAAAACCTAGGAAGAAACCTAGAGAGGAACCAGGCTATGTGGGGTGGCCAGTCCTCTTCTGGCTGTGCCGGGTGGAGATTATAACAGAACATGGCCAAGATGTTCAAATGTTCATAAATGACCAGCATGGTCGTATAATAATAAGGCAGAACAGTTGAAACTGGAGCAGCAGCACGGTCAGGTGGACTGGGGACAGCAAGGAGTCATCATGTCAGGTAGTCCTGGGGCATGGTCCTAGGGCTCAGGTCCTCCGAGAGAGAGAAAGAAAGAGAGAATTAGAGAGAGCATATGTGGGATCCACAGAGCATATTTGGATCCCTCTCTGTGGATCCAGTCTCTGTGGATCCCCTCTCTGTGGATCCCTCTCTGTGGATCCAGTCTCTGAGGATCCCCTCTCTGTTGATCCCCTCTCTGAGGATCCCCTCTCTGTGCATCCCTCTCTGTGGATCCAGTGTCTATGGATCCCTCTCTGTGGATCCAGTCTCTGAGGATCCAGTCTCTGTGGATCCAGTCTCTGTGGATCCCCTCTCTGTCGATCCCCTCTCTGTTGATCCAGTCTCTGTGGATCCCCTCTCTGTGGATCCAGTCTCTGTGGATCCCCTCTCTGTTGAGAAAATTACTTTTCTTTTCTGAAACCGACCAAAATGGTAAAGTAAATTATTCATGGACAATGGAAATCAGTTAACAGTTAATGCGATCTGATATTTCTCCTCCTTCCCCTCACAACTAAAGGACAGAAGCATGTGTCTTCTTCATCAGTACGCCATCTAGAAGCATAGACTGTGTACCAACTGGCACCCTATTCCCTAAATAGTGCACTACTTTTGACCAGGGAACATATAGGAAATAGGAGGCCATGTGGGACACATCCTGAGACTCTCATGCTGATTGGGTGGGACACATCCTGACACTCTCATGCTGATTGGGTGGGACACATCCTGACACTCTCATGCTGATTGGGTGGAACACATCCTGAGACTCTCATGCTGATTGGGTGTGTTATTTTGGCAGACTCGTGCTGCTGTGGTACATCCACTACCAGTCCCTCAACAACAGGACTTATTTCTGTGTTTTGATCTGTGAGTGGACTGGAATGGGCATTAGTTCTCAACCACTAACTAGCACTTCCTGTGTACTGTTGTATCCTTTGTAAGAGGCTGTGATAACTTCCTGTGTACTGTGGTGTCCTTTGTAAGAGGCTGTGATAACTTCCTCTGTTTTGCTGTGCCCTTTGTAAGAAGCTGTGATGACTTCCTCTGTACTGTTGTATCCTTCGTAAGAGTCTGTGATGACTTCCTGTGTACTGTGGTGTCCTTTGTAAGAAGCTGTGATGACTTCCTGTGTACTGTGGTGTCCTTTGTAAGAAGCTGTGATGACTTCCTCTGTACTGTTGTATCCTTTGTAAGAAGCTGTGATGACTTCCTGTGTACTGTTGTATCGTTCGTAAGAGTCTGTGATAACTTCCTGTGTACTGTTGTATCCTTTGTAAGAAGCTGTGACAAACATCCTCTATACTGCTGTCTCCTTTGTAAAAAAAAAAGCTGGTGTAACACAGTTTCTGTACAAGCTAGAGACCTAACTGAAGAAGAAAGTGTAATTATAGATGTATCCTCATAACCCACCTATCACATGCCCAGGACCCACTTTAGGTCCCGACCATAGTTTAAGAAACCCGGCTATACAAGATACCCTGTTAAACAGATTCCCCAGTGTGTCAGGAAGAATGTGAACAATGATTCTACTCTCCTGTGGTTTTATTATATCTATAATTATCCTATAAAACGTAGGCTATATTGTGATTGTGCACTGTGATGTAATAGTGCCTTTTACGCTAGAACAATGCAGTTGTACCTGTTCCAATACGCTAGGTTACACAGGGTTGCATCCCAAAGAGCACACTATTCCCTTTGTAGTGGACTACTTTGACCAGGGCACATAGGGCTCTGGTCAAAAGTAGTGCACTACACTGAGTGTACAAAACATTAGGAACACCTGATCTCTCCATGACGCAGACTGACCAGGTGAGTCCAGGTGAAAGCTATGATCCCTTATTGATGTCACTTGTTAAATCTATTTTAATCAGTGTAGATGAAGGGGGAGGAGACCTGGTTAAAGACGGATTTTTAAACCTTGAGATAATTGAGACATGGATTGCGATCGTGTGCCATTCAGAGGGTCAATGGGCATTATAGAAGATTGAAGTGCATTTGGAACGGTGAGGTAGTAAGTGCCAGGCGCAGCGGTTTGTGTGTGTGTCTGCAAGAAACTGCAACGCTGCTGTGTTTTTCACAGTCAAGAACGATCCACCACACCAAAGGACATCCGTTCCAAAGGGCCAGCGTCCCTTTGGAAAAGCTTTCGATACCTTATAGTCCTTATAGCCCTGACTAATTGAAGCTTGTTGAAGGTGATCACTCAGAATGTCTGTGTGTATACTGGCTTTTCCTGTGGAGTTCATTCGACCTAAACCATGCCAGGGAAGAACACCACACAATGATACAACCCTCATTTGACTCATGTGTTTCCTTCATTTTGACCTGTATGTATCCATTTCAATTTCAATTTAAGGGGCTTTATTGTCAATAGGAAACATATGTTTATCTTTGCCAAAGCAAGTGAAATAGATAATAAACAAAAAATATGTTAATTAACAGTAAACATTTCACTCACAAATGTTCTAAGATAATAAAGACATTTCCAATGTCATATTATGTCTTGCTACAGTGTTGTAACGATAAACATAAATAAACATAAATATAGGTTGGATTTACACTGGTGATGGTCCCTTTTCTTGTTGTCATGGCACACTGTGGTATTTCACCCAACAGATAAACAAATATCAAAATTGGATTTGTCATCGAAATCTTTGTGGATCTGTGTAATCTGAAGGAAATATGTGTCTCTAATATGGTCATACATTTGGCAGGAGGTCATGAAGTGCAGCTCAGTTTCCACCTCATTTTGTGGGCAGTGAGCACGTAGCCTGTCAAATATTTCCTACATTTAGTGTCAGTCAAAGTGGTCAGGTATTCTGCCACTCTCTGTTTAGGGTCAGTCAAAGTGGTCAGGTATTCTGCCACTGTGTACTCTCTGTTTAGTGTCAGTCACAGTGGTCAGGTATTCTGCCACTCTCTGTTTAGGGTCAGTCACAGTAGTCAGGTATTCTGCCACTGTGTACTCTCTGTTTAGTGTCAGTCACAGTGGTCAGGTATTCTGCCACTGTGTACTCTCTGTTTAGTGTCAGTCACAGTGGTCAGGTATTCTGCCGCTGTGTACTCTCTGTTTAGTGTCAGTCACAGTGGTCAGGTATTCTGCCACTGTGTACTCTCTGTTTAGGGTCAGTCACAGTGGTCAGGTATTCTGCCGCTGTGTACTCTCTGTTTAGGGTCAGTCACAGTGGTCAGGTATTCTGCCACTGTGTACTCTCTGTTTAGTGTCAGTCACAGTGGTCAGGTATTCTGCTACTGTGTACTCTCTGTTTAGTGTCAGTCACAGTGGTCAGGTTTCTGGTTAGGGTTTTAATAGTCACAGTGGGTGTAACATCTCCGATGCAGTTCTTTATAAACTCACTCACAGAGTCCGTGTGTTGTTATCTGCGGCTGACAGAAAATATATCTGTGTCCGCATGATCAAAACAATCTTGAGGCGTGGATTCTGATTGGTCAGACCAGCGTTGAATGGTTCTAGTCACTGGTACATCCTGTTTGAGTTTCTGCTTGTAAAACGGTAGGAGCAAGATGGCGTCGTGGTCGGATTTTCCAAAGGGAGGGGCGGGGAAGGACTTTGTATTCATTGCGAAGTTAGAGTAGCAGTGATCCAGTGCATTACGCCCGCGCGTAGTGCAATCAATATGCTGGTAGAATTTAGGTAGCCTTTTTTTGCTAGGTAGCCAAATTTGGGCTCTCTCTCTCTTTAGGTAGCCAAATTGGCTTGGTTAAAATCCCCAGCTACAATAAATGAGTGGCAGGTAGCCTAGTGGTTAGAGCGTTGGGCCAGTAACTGAAAGTTTGCTAGATCAAATCCCCAAGCTGACAAGGTAAAAATCTGTCGTTCTGCCCCTGAACAAGGCAGTAAAACCTTCTTGTGACTAGCAATCCTGGATCCGGGAGCGTAATCATAGCCTCAAACGAATTAGCATAACGCAGTGGACATAAATACCCCTAGAACATTTTCCTATTCATGAAAATCTCAAATGAAATATATATTTTTCGCCTTTTGTTAATCACACTGTCATCTCAGATTTTCAAAATATGCATTACAGCCAACGCTAGACAAGCATTTGTGTAAGTCACGAAAATAAGAAAAGCAATCAAATTAAATCATTTACCTTTGCAGAACTTCGGATGCTTTCACTCAGGAGACTCCCAGTTAGATAGCAAATATTCCTTTTTCCAAAAATATTATTTATGTAGGCGAAATAGCTCCCATTTGTTCATCATGCTTGGCTGAGAAATCGACCGGAAAATGCTATCACTACAACGCCAAACTTTTTTCAAAATTAGCTCCATAATATTGACAGAAACATGGCAAACGTTGTTTAGAATCAATCCTCAAGGTGTTTTTAACATATATATTCGATAATATATCCGTCGAGGCAATTGGTTTCTCATAAGAAGCGATTGGAAAAATGGCTACCTCAGTATTTTACGCAAGATTTTCTGCGGGAGACATCAGGTGACCACTTGCTAAATGTGGTCCCTTACGGCTATTCTTCAACAGAAATGCGTAAAAAAGATGTCACAATGCTGTAGACGCCTTGGGGAATACGTAGAAAACGTAAGCTCATTCATAGCTCATTCACAGCCATATAAGGAGTCATTGGCATGAGGCGGTTTCAAAAAATGCGGCACTTCCTGATTGGATTTTTATCTGGGTTTCGCCTGTAACATCAGTTCTGTTGCACTCACAGACAATATCTCTGCAGTTTTGGAAACGTCAGAGTGTTTTCTATCCAAAGCTGTCAATTATATGCATAGTCGAGCATCTTTTCGTGGCAAAATATCTTCCAGAAATTTAAATATCGCCCCCTAGTCGTAAAAGGTTTTAACCCACTGTTCCTAGGCCGTCATTGTAAATCAGAATTTGTTCTTAACTGACTTGCCAAGTTAAATAAATAAATAAAATGCAGCCTCAGGATATATGGTTTCCAGTTTACATAGAGTCCAATCAAGTTCATTGAGGGCCATCTTGGTGTCTGCTTGAGGGGTATATACACAGCTGTGATGATAACTGATGAGAATTCTCTTGGGAGGTAATATGGCCGGCATTTGATTATAAAATTCTAGGTCGGGTGAGCAGAAGGACTTGAGTTCCTGTATGTTATGATTACACCATGAGATATTGTGTAATGTAATTATTGTCAACCTCAAATATTGTCATAAAATTATAAATTCAGTTTATAAGGGTTTTACACACATTTTATGTATAAATAGCCTCTAAAATATATGTAAACTATATGTAAACAGATACTAAATGTCGACATTTGTGTTTTCTTAGAAAGCTCAGTGCTATTATATGATTAAATAAAAAAAACTCTACATTGTAAGTGAGAAATAGGCATTAGTCTGAAGCCGAAAAAGAAAGGAAAGAGCTCCACAATGCCTATTCCACCCAATGCTCTACCAAGTTTTACCAGCACACAGCTTTGACCTACTACAGTAGCTACTTCAAACTATGCGTAGGCAGGTTTCTTAGGATTCAAACCTTCTCAAAAACAGCCTCACTCATACTCTTAGAGGAGGTGCTTCCACAATAATGTGATTTAAACCACATTCAAGTTAATGTATTGGATTATTCACACGCACCACAGTAAGACATTATCCCATTATGCCCTCTTTTCAAGTTGTTTTTATTATTACATGAAACCAAGCTGTGCTTTTATAGTTACAACACCCCCAGCTTGACTGAGCTGTTTTTCTTCTATTAATGTGGTGAGCTGTTTTGTCCTAAAAATAAATAATAAATAACAATAATAATAATAACATCATTTTCTGGTCAGTAAACGTGGTGTGGTGTGTCGAAACACAGTAGCTCAGATAGAGCCTGTCTGCATTCCTGATTTCTGTAACGGTTAGATTACCTGTGTAACCAAAAAAGTATATTTTATGAACCCTTCTTGCCTCCCAGTGAACCCTTCTTGCCTTCTAATGAACCCTTCTGGCCTCCTAATGAACCCTTCTTGCCTTCTAATGAACCCTTCTGGCCTTCTAATGAACCCTTCTTGTCTTCTAATGAACCCTTCTTACCTTCTAATGAACACTTCTTGTCTTCTAATGAACCCTTCTTGTCTTCTAATGAACCCTTCTTGCCTTCTAATGAACCCTTCTTGCCTCCCTTTATTCCCAAAAAGGTTCTTATGATGTAATTAAGGATCAGGTTGAACAGAAAAGCAGCAGTAATCTGGACCTCGTAGGGTCAGATTTAAATACCCCTGCAATAGGCTATTCTCTTCCATCAAAGATGCCTATTCCTCACTCTCTGCTTCCGTCCATCTCTACATCCTGGCTCCCTTCCATTCATTTCTATTTCTAGCCTCCCCGTCCAACCGACCAGCCGATACACAAATCTACTTCCTATAAATACTGTACTTGGAGATTGATGACATCACTGTCTCATCCTTCTTCATCTAGTACCGGTTCAGGCAGGAGCAAGGCAGAGAGGGGAGGAGGAGGAGGAGGAGGAGGAGGAGGAGGAGGAGAGCTTTCTCCCTCCTTCCCCTGCCTCCCTCCTGCTGGCAGGAAGCTGTAAGGACGCGGTGGAACCATGCAGATCACATGAGACAGGCTAATCCTCACTTAGAGAGAGAGAGAGAGAGAGAGAGAGAGAGAGAGAGAGAGAGAGAGAGAGAGAGAGAGAGAGAGAGAGAGACAGAGAGAGAGAGAGCCCATCTCCCAGTATCAGCATGGGAACAATTCTCTCCTTCACTTCGTCCAATTATCAGACAGGTGCAGGAGAAGAGGTAGATTGCTCTCTTCATAACGATGGTTATTTCTATACAGATAAAAAATCCTCTGGGTCTTTGAGTGATGAAAAGATTTCATTCTCATTATTGAGTCTTCCTATAGGAAATCCATTTCAGCTGGGTGTTAAACAGAACAGGATCTGTGTGACAGACAGCTGATTAATACCAATACCGTAGCCTGTTGAGCCTGTCACTGAAGAAATAATCACATCTCACTCATCATCACCGTAATCAAAGGAGAAATCAATAAAACGTTCAACTATAACAGGAGACAGTGTTTACCATTGTACCGCACTGCATAAGTTCCTCCGTCAGAGCATTGATCCTTTATGAAAATGTTGTTTTTTCAATCGATTATTCCTTAATAATGTCGGCCCTCATATGGAGGGAGAGGGAGAGGGGAGGGAGGGAGAGGGAGAGAGAGAGAGAGAGAGAGAGAGAGAGAGAGAGAGAGAGAGAGTGAGAGAGAGACAGACAGAGAGAGAGAGAGAGACAGACAGACAGACAGACAGACAGAGAGAGACAGAGAGAGAGAGAGGAAATGTGTTTCCCATGCCAATAAAGACCCTTGAATTGAATTGAGAGAGAGAGAGAGGAAAATGAGAAATAGAGAGAGAGAGAAAAAAAAAAAAAAGAGAGAGAGAGAGAGAGAGAGAGAGAGTAAAAGGAGAAATGGGAGAGAGAAAGAGGGAGAGAGAAAGAGAGAGACCGAGAGAGAGGGAACGATTATCTACTCCACTAGCTTTGGTAATGATAACATATGTTTCCCATGCCAATAAAGCCCCTTGAATTGAATTGAGAGAGAGGGAAAAAGGAGAGAGAGAGAGAGAGAGAGAGAGAGAGAGAGAGAGAGGAAAAGGAGAAATGGGAGAGAGAAAGAGAGAGGGAGAGAGAAAGAGAGAGAGAGAGAGGAAAAGGAGAAATGGGAGAGAAAGAGGGAGGGAGAGAGAAAGAGAGAGAGAGAGAGAGAGAGAGAGAGAGAGAGAGGGGGAGAGAGAGAGGAAAAAGAGAGAGAGGGAGTGATGAATGATAACTGAAAGTAAATGATTTAGCAGCATAGTAGTGGACATCTAGAGGTCATATGGAAACTAAAGGAAACACCTACAACAGCAGCATGGGATTCATATACACACACACACTTTCATGACCTCACTCTTCTTCTCTTCCACTATGTTCTCCTGAAGTGTAAAAGTCACAGAGGTCAATGGACAGAAGCAGAGAGGCTTCTCTGATGGTTGAAGATTTGCGGTCTCATATACTAAGGAGCGCTCTACTGCCATCTAGTGGAGGGAGTTGGAGAGGCACACACACACACACACACAGAGAAACAGGTGCACACACACACACACACACACACACACACACACAGATACAGGTTGTTGATATATAATGTTGAGCGTGCGTGGAGAATGCTGAGGATAATGATAAGCGCGCACTGAGAGTTGAGCTAAAAAAAAAATACGTCGCAGAGGATCATGTTGAGTAGCTGAGCTCAGAGAAGAATGTTGCGTGGGGAAAACTGGGGAAAAGCTAGCTAGCTAGATAACTCATTCCTGATGTAGCAAATAATAGGTTATATATATATATATACTTTTTTTTCTTTTTTTTACCCCTTTTCTCCCCAATTTCGTGGTATCCAATTGTTTAGTAGCTACTATCTCATCGCTACAACTCCCGTACGGGCTCGTGAGAGACGATGGTTGAAAGTCATGCGTCCTCCGATACACAACCCAACCAAGCCGCACTGCTTCTTAACACAGCACGCATCCAACCCGGAAGCCAGCCGCACCAATGTGTCGGAGGAAGCCCCTTGCCACTGGCACTGCGCCCGGCACGCCACAGGAGTCGCTGGTGCGCGATGAGACAAGGATTTCCCTACCGGCCAAACCCTCCCTAACCCGGAGGACGCTAGGCCAATTGTACGTCGCCCCACGGACTATTTTGATAGTTCTATTTTAAAGACTTGAGCATATAACACCCAGACAGTAGAACTGTATTTCAGGGACCTCCCGAGCACCAGAAAAATCTCCTTGTTCTTGAGGTTTATTCTGGAGTTTATTCAGGAAGGTGCAACATGTTAGATAAAAAAATACAGGTCACAAAACAATGGAAACACTTGAATAAATGAGGGAAACATATTGAAAACATCTGCATCTACACATGTGTGGTTCCTGAGTTAATTAAGCAATTAACATCCCATCATGCTTAGGGGTCATGTATAAAAATGCTGGACAGGCTATTATTTTGGCTACCATGGCTATGCCCCCCCTTGAGATGAAAATGCCCCCATCTTAATCGAATTGAACACTTATGGGAAATTCTGGAGCGGTGCCTGAGACAGAGTTTTCCACCAGTATCAACAAAAATACGCGATTTCTTGTGGAAGAATGATGTCGTATCCCTCCGATAGAGTTCAGACACATGTAGAATCTGTGCTTCGTTGAAGCTGTTCTGGCTCGTGATGACTCAGCTCCCTATTAAGACATTGTATTTTTTGGAGGGGTCAGTTACCTGTAGATTCAAACACGTTATTGCCTATCATCATGCAGAATTATCATCTCATTGTTCCTTAGGGAGCTCATTCTACAATACAAACATTGGTGAAAATCTGTCCCAGGTAGTTTTTAAAAAGCTGGTAACTTCCTGGTTTTCCTGGAATATTCTCAGAATCAGGAGTGAATAAAAGCAGGAAATCTCTAATTCTACCAACCAGGATTTCTGGAAAACCTGTCGATTTGAAGAAAGTACTGCATCCTAAAGAGCCTGAACTGTGACCACGTTTTCATTCCTGCCACAAACATTTCATTAAAAATAATCACGGTCTTCAATTTTAGACCACAATTAGTTGAGTGAAGTGTTAGTGCTGGGAAATGTTAAAGATGTACACTCCTGTGTGAACTGTGGCTGTCTTGACTACAACGCAGGTACCATGCTCTTTGTCATCTGTTTTCCTTGGAGTCTGATGGAGATAAATGTGACCATACTCCAAGGCAGGGTCATTTTTCATGCATCCAGGTTAAGGCCGGCTACCAGCAGGAACATGTCATGACGGTACACATCACTCACAGTTGAGACGAGCACAGGGTCAAGCTGCAGTGACCGTGGATGGAGAGCATTTTGTGATGTCAATGGCCTTGCTCAAGGGCCCAACAGTAAGGAAATATCTTTAGGATGAGCCCAGTTGCTTTTTCCAGCGCCTGGCCCAGGATTCAAACCTTTCTGTTACAGGTCCAACTCCTTAGGCGCTGGGCCTCCTAGCGATACTATTTGAAGAACTAATATTCAAATCATTAGTGGAGAGGCCCTATACACCAAAAACCTGTCTACTAACCAAAACACTGGAGACCGTGGGCCAGTGGGAGTTCACAGGTGAGGGCTTCATTACTCCTGTGATCAACAGGGGAAGAGTTACCAAGGGCAAAAGAGGTGTGCACCTTATATTTGTCTGGGTGAAAACCTGTACCAGGTGAATTAGATTCTGGGTATATAATGCAACATATGGGGAAGCTCATAATAGATTCATAGTCACCTCCGAGACAGACCTTCCATCACTAATACCCTGTTAGCATTCACCAGTCATGTTGATGAACAATCCAACCCTTTGTCAGTGCCAATTATTTAAATGGACCCAATTCACACAATGATCAGTTCATAAGCATTTGACTATAATACCTCTGGCTCTGTGACAGCAGCTGTCTTCCTGGTCGATCAGCTCTAGTGATCATACTCCCACCTGGAATAACAACAAAAACATGAACAGGTAACTTAGCTAACTAATTCTAATGTGTATTCTTTAAAACTATTACTAAACTACTTTTTCAGTTACCAATTCATCAATAAACAGTCAGGGGAACAAACTTGTTTGGCAAAAAAAAAAGTGTTCAATAGTCAGTAGCAAGTCTTTCAAATATAGCAAGCAAATATATTGCTTTTCTGTTACAAAATCATTTGTTTGCTACATTTATGAACTCGGCTAATGGTGGAAGTTAGGTCTTTGCAAGCAGTTTGAACGAAGATTATCCATCATGCAAGCAGTTTGACCTAGAAACTAGAATCATCCATCATGCAAGCAGTTTGACCTAGAAACTAGAATCATCCATCATGCAAGCAGTTTGAACTAGAAACTAGAATCATCCATCATGCAAGCAGTTTGAACTAGAAACTAGAATCATCCATCATGCAAGCAGTTTGAACTAGAAACTAGAATCATCCGTAGGGCAGGGTAGGTCAGGGTAGAGCAGGGTAGGTCAGGGTAGGTCGGGGTAGGTCAGGGTAGAGCAGGGTAGAGCAGGGTAGGTCAGGGTAGAGCAGGGTAGGTCAGGGTAGAGCAGGGTAGGTCAGGGTAGAGCAGGGTAGATCAGGGTTGGGCAGGGTAGGGCTGGGTAGGGCAGGGTAGGGCAGGGTAGAGCAGGGTAGAGCAGAGTAGAGCAGGGTTGGGCAGGGTAGGGCTGGGTAGGGCAGGGTAGGGCAAGGTAGGGCAGGGTAGGGCTGGGTAGAGCAGGGTAGGGCAGGGTAGGGCAGGGTAGGGCAGGGTAGAGTAGGGTAGAGCAGGGCAGGGTAGAGCAGGGCAGGGCAGAGCAGGGCAGGGTAGAGCAGGGTAGAGCAGGGTAGAGCAGGGCAGGGTAGAGCAGGGTAGGGAAGGGTAGGGAAGGGTAGGGCAGGGTAGAGCAGGGTAGGGAAAGGTAGGGCAGGGTAGGGCAGGGTAGAGCAGGGTAGGGCAGGTTGGAGCAAGGTAGGGCAGGGTAGGGCAGGGTGGGGCAGGGTAGGGCAGGGTAGGACAGGGTAGGGCAGGGTAGAGCAGGGTAGAGCAGGGTGGGGCAGGGTAGGGCAGGGTAGAGCAGGGTAGGGAAGGGTAGAGCAGGGTAGGGCAGGGCAGGGTAGGGCTGGGTAGGGAAGGGTAGGGCAGGGTAGGGCAGGTTAGGGCTGGGTAGGGCAGGGTAGGGCAGGGTAGAGCAGGTTAGGGCTGGGTAGAGCAGGGTAGGGCTTGGTAGGGCAGGGTAGAGCAGGGTAGGGCAGGGTAGGGCCGGGTAGAGCAGGGTAGAGCAGGGTAGAGCAGGGTAGGGCTGGGTAGGGCAGGGTATAGCAGGGTAGGGCTGGGTAGGGCGGGTAGGGCCGGGTAGAGCAGGGTAGAGCAGGGTAGAGCAGAGCAGGGCAGGGTAGTGTAGGGCAGGGTAGAGCAGAGCAGGGCAGGGCAGAGCAGGGCAGGGTAGAGCAGGGCAGGGCAGGGCAGGGCAGGGCAGGGGCAGGGGGCAGGGCAGGGCAGGGGGCAGGGTAGGGAAGGGTAGAGCAGGGCAGGGCAGGGTAGAGTAGGGCAGGGCAGGGTAGAGTAGGGTAGAGAAGGGCAGGGCAGGGCAGAGCAGGGCAGGGTAGAGCAGGGTAGAGCAGGGTAGAGCAGGGCAGGGTAGAGCAGGGCAGGGCAGGGCAGAGCAGGGCAGGGTAGAGCAGGGTAGAGCAGGGTAGAGTAGAGTAGAGCAGGGTAGAGCAGGGTAGAGTAGAGTAGAGTAGGGTAGAGCAGAGTAGAGCAGGGTAGAGCAGGGTAGAGTAGGGTAGAGTAGCGTAGAGCAGGGTAGAGCAGAGCAGGGCAGGGTAGAGCAGGGTAGAGCAGGGTAGAGTAGAGCAGGGTAGAGTAGGGTAGAGTAGGGTAGAGCAGGGTAGAGCAGGGCACTGGTAAAAGGTGTTATTTCTGGTGTCCTGTTAGGACATTGATAATCAATACCTTAGGAAAAACAAATTCCAGGAGTAGTTCATGTACGTGACTTGACCCGTATGGAGAATGGGGAGTGGGGGAAAAGGATCCAAGTGCATCTGTATTATTGATGTTTGATGAGTATTTACCACCCTACTACCCTCTGTACCCTCTGTAGTCGGGATATATAAGACACGATGTAAGAGCGTCATGCAAATCACAGTGCAAGATGTGTCAAAACGTGTCAAGTGTTTGCAGACGGAAGGAATATGTTATTGAAGAGTCTTTTGAATGTAAAATGTTGCAACTGTGGTAGGGATCATAGTTCCCCAATTCCCTGAGTGCCCTGTTAGGGTGAAAGAGGTTGAGATGTCAAGGATTAGGGCTGTAAAGCAAATCTCCTATGTGGAGGCGGTGAAGAGCGATGAAGGAGCAAGAGGCCACGGTTCTGAAGAAGACATGGCGGTGGAGGCACCTCAATCAGTTGCCAATGTTGTACTTCAATCAAGTGATCTGGATACACTTATTGTGGGGAAAAAATGGATTTTGGAGCATTTATATCCACAGTTATTAATTGTACAAGTGTCCAAGAGGCCCAAGAGGCCCAAGAGGCCCAAGAGGCCCAAGAGACCCAAGAGACCCAAGAGACCCAAAGGTTCAAGGCCCAAGAGGCCCAAAGAGACCCAAGAGGTCCAAGAGGTTCAAGAGACCCAAGAGGCCCAAGAGGCCCAAGAGACCCAAGAGACCCAAGAGGCCCAAGAGGCCCAAGAGACCCAAGAGGTCCAAGAGGCCCAAGAGGCCCAAGAGACCCAAGAGACCCAAGAGGTTCAAGAGACCCAAGAGGCCCAAGAGACCCAAGAGGTTCAAGAGACCCAAGAGGCCCAAGAGACCCAAGAGGTTCAAGAGGTCCAAGAGGTTCAAGAGACCCAAGAGGTTCAAGAGGTCCAAGAGGCCCAAGAGGTCCAAGAGGTTCAAGAAAGCTGGATATCATCATTATATCTGCAGCCGAGACGTTTTGGGCCTCCAGGACGGCAGAAGCACTGTAAGAACTACTGACACCATCTGAGCATCTGTGTAGGGACCTGATGAAAACAGAACAGCTGATTCTAGTTTAACATTTCGTTACTAATAGTTTGTATGGGAATCTTTGTTTTTTCATTTTTTTTCCTTTTTGGATTCTTATTATCCACCTGTACACTAGGTGGCGGAATGCACCTATAATTGTTGCGAACGCCATTATACCAAAGAAGAAGAAGAAGAATTTCGAGAGGAAAGTATACCGTGAGCAGGGAGGTGCGTGCACAACACTCAATTCCACTTTCTGGGTACACAACATTTTCTGTCTGAGCTCTTTACACTCTCTCAACTCCTCAACATGATCCTCTGCTCCTTGAGCTTTTTTTATCTGAAATTTCAAACTGATCTCTCCACCTGCACTCATCATCATTGTCCACGTTCTTGACTATGACACCCTGCACCTTCGAAATGTGAGAAGGAAATGACGCCATACGAGAACCACGTACTGGATTTTTAACAGGGTCGTTAGTGTTATGAAAAAATATAATTTCTTGCCCCGACCGAGATCGATGTCTAAGGTATCAGGTAAGAACGCGACTACAAGTCACCAGGAAGTGACCACTAGACTTGTCACCTTTTCGAACTGAATACGTTTGGACACACCTACTCATTTCAGGGTTTGATGGTTTTCTGGGAATGCACTCGAAGAAAGATCTTGACATTTTCCGGTTTGACTGACCTGTCTTAAAATAATGATGGGGAAAGAAACATGTTTTTTAAATTTATTTTGTACATAATGTTGCTGCTACCGTCTCTTATGACTGAAAATAACTTCTGGACATCAGAACAGCGATTACTCACCAGGAGCTGGAAGAAAGTATTTCTTTGAACGAGTCCAACATGAAGGATATACAACTTTCCCAGGAACAGGCCCAAATCCCCGACATTTGCGTGAAGAGAAGATGGAGAAAAGGGGGGGCGGAGTTCGGGCTACCTTCTGAGAATTCGTAGGTGAGCGAGTAAATCTCCACTGGCATCCGTCCTATTGGCCAACGTGCAATCATTGGAAAATAAAATTGATGACCAACGAGCAAGATTAAACTACCAACGGGACATTAGAAACAGTAAAATCTTATGTTTCACCGAGTCGTGGATGAACGACGACATTATCAACATATGGGTTTTACACTGTATCGGCGGGATAGAACAGCAGCCGGACTATGTATATTTGTAAACAACAGCTGGTGCAAGATATCGAAGGGAGTCTCTAGGTTTTGCTCGCCTGAGGTAGAGTATCTCATGATAAGCTGTAGACCACACTATCTACCTAGAGAGTTTTCATCTATATTTTTCGTAGCTGTCTTACATACCACCACAGACCGATGCTGTAAAGCGTCTGTGTGTAGCTGGTGAGATGAGTCAGGCGCAGGACAAATACAAGGCCAGAAATACGGACCAAAATACAATAAACAGTTACACACAAACAAACATGGGGGAACAGAGGGTTAAATAATGAACAAGTAATTGGGGGACTGAAACCAGGTGTGTATGACAAAGACAAATCAAATGGAAAATGAAAAGTGGATCGACGATGGCTAGAAGGCCGGTGACGTCGACCGCCAAACGCCGCCAGAACAAGGAGAGGGACCGACTTCGGAGGAAGTCGTGACAGATGCTGGCACTAAGACCGCACTCAATGAGCTGTATTCCCATATAGTAAGACCATCAGGGAACATCTATAGGTCATAAGCAAACAACACTCATACAGAAGCAGCGCTCCAACTGGCTGGATGGCCAGGGATGGAGGGAAACTTAAATCAGTTTTACCCTCTCTACCAGCATGCTGAATGTGCAACCAGAGGGGAAAAAACTCTAGACCACCTTTACTCCACACACAGAGACGCATACAAAGCTCTCCCTCACCCTCTATTTGGCAAATCTGACCATAATCTGACCATGATTCCTGCTTACAAGCAAAAATTAAAGCAGGAGCTCAAGCATAGAGCTGCCACTTTCAAAAGAGCAGGACTCTATCCCAGATGCTTATAAGTAATCCCGCTATGCCCTCAGACGAACCATCAAAGAGGCAAAGCATCAATACAGGACTAAGATTGAATCCTAATACACCGGCTCCGATGCTTGTCGGATGTGGCAGGACTTGCAATCTATTACAGACTACAAAGAGAAGCACAGCCAAGAGCTGCCCAGTTACATGAGCCTATCAGATGAGCTAAATTACTTCTATGCTCGCATCGAGGCAAGTGACACTGAAACATGCATGAGAGCATCAGCTGTTCCGAATGACTGTGTGATCACGCTCTCCGCAGCCGATGTGAGTAAGACCTTTAAACAGGTCAACATTCACAAGGCCGCAGGATCAGACGGATTACCAGGACATGTACTCCGAGCATGCACTGACCAACTGGCACGTGTCTTCACTGACATGTTCGACCTCTCCCTGTCTGAGTCTGTAATACCAACATGTTTCAAGCACACCACCATAGTCCCTGTACCCAAGGACACTAAGGTAACCTGTCTAAATGACTATCACCCCGTAGCACTCACATCTGTAGCCATGAAGTGCTTGAAATGCATATCATGGCTCACATCAACACCATTATCCCAGAAACCCTAGACCCACTAGATCCAATTTGCATACCGCCCTAACAGATCCACATATGATGCAATCTCTATTCCACTCCACACTTCCCTTTCACACCTGGACAAAAGGAACACCTTTGTGAGAATGCTGATCATTGACTACAGCTCAGCATTCAACACCATAGTGCCCTCAAAGCTCATCACTAAGCTAAGGACCCTGGGACTAAACACCTCCCTCTGCAACTGGATCCTGGACTTCCTGACGGGCCACCCCAGGTGGTGAGGGTAGGCAACAACACATCTGCCACGCTGATCCTCAACACAAGGGCTCCTCAGGGGTGCATGCTCACCCCACTCCTGTACTCCTTGTTCACTCATGACTGCACAGCCAGGCACGACTCAAACACCATCATTAAGTTTACCGATGACACAACAGTGGTAGGCCTGATCACTGACAATAACGAGACAGCCTATAGGGAGGAGGTCAGAGACCTGGCCGTGTGGTGCCAGGACAACAATATCTCCCTCAATGTGATCAAGACAAAGGAGAGGATTGTGGACTGCAGGAAAAGGAGGACTGAGCACACCCCCATTCTCATCGACAGGGTGTCAGAGGAAGGCCCTAAAAATTGTCAAAGACTCCAGCCACCCTAGTCATAGACTGTTCTCTCTGCTTCCCACGGCAAGCGATACCGGGGGAGCGAAGTTTAGGTCCAAATGACTTCTTAATAGCTTCTACCCCCAAGCCATAAGACTCCTGAACAGCTAATCAAAGGGCTACCCAGACACCTCTTTTACACTGCTGCTAATCTCTGTTTATTGTCTATGTATAGACGCTTTAATAACTCTACCTACATGTACATATTACCTCAATTTCCTTGACTAACCGGTGCCCCCTCACATTGACTCTGTACCGGTAGGCCCTGTATATAGCCTTCACATTGACTCTGTACCAGTACCCCCTGTATATAGCCTCAAAAATTGACTCTGTACCGGTACCCCCTGTATATAGCCTCCACGTTGACTCTGTACCGGTACCCCCTGTATATAGCCTCCACATTGACTCTGTACCGGTACCCCTGTATATAGCCTCCACATTGACTCTGTACCGGTACCCCCTGTATATAGCCTCCACATTGACTCTGTACCGGTACCCCCTGTATATAGCCTCGCTATTGTTATTTTACTGCTGCCATTTTAATTATTTGTTACTTTTATTTTCAATTTTTTACTTAATAGGGCTAGCGGAACACCTCCACAACATCCGCTGAAAAGGCAGAGCGCAAAATTCCAAAATATATTTTAAAAATATTTAACTTTCATACATTCACAAGTGCAATACACCAAATTAAAGCTTAACTTCTTGTTAATCCATCGTGTCCGATTTCAAAAGACTTTACAGCGAAAGCACACCATACATACATTATGTTAGGGCAAAGCCAAGTCACAAAACAAAAACAGCCATTTTCCAGCCAAAGAGAGGAGTCACAAAAAGCAGAAATAGAGATAAAATGAATCACTAACCTTTGATGATCTTCATCAGATGGCACTCATATAGGACTTCATGTTACACAATACATGTATGTTTTGTTCGATAAAGTTCATATTTATATCCAAAAATCTCAGTTTACATTAGCAAGTTATGTTCAGTAATCTTGTGCCTTGAAAACATCCGGCAAATTTGCAGAGAGCCACATCAATTTACAGAAATACTCATCATAAACTTTGATAAAAGATACAAGTATTATGCACAGAATTATAGATATACTTCTCCTTAATGCAACCGCTGTGTCAGATTCCAAAAAAGCTTTACGGAAAAAGCCAACCATGCAATAATCTGAGTACGGCGCTCAGACACAAAAAAAGCCATACAGATATCCGCCATGTTGTGGAGTCAACAGAAGTCAGAAATAGCATTATAAATATTCACTTACCTTTGATGATCTTCATCAGAATGCACTCCCAGGAATCCAAGTTCCACAATAAATGTTTGTTTTGTTCGATAAAGTCCCTCATTTATGTCCAAATACCTCCTTTTTTTAGCGCGTTTAGTAAACAAATCCAAACTCACGAGGCGCAGGCAAGTCCAGGCGAAAGTTCCGACGATAAGTTCAAAAAGTGTTATTACAGTTCGTAGAAACATGTCAAACGATGTATAGAATCAATCTTTAGGATGTTTTGAACATAAATCTTCAATAATGTTCCAACCGGAGAATCCCTTTGTCTTTAGAAATGCAATGGAACACAGGTCGCTCTCACGGGTGAGCGTGTGATCAGCTCATGACCTTCTGCCAGACCTCTGGTTGAAACAGCCCTCACTTCACAGTAGAAGCATCAAACAACATTCTAAAGACTGTTGACATCTAGTGGAAGCCTTAGGAAGTGCAATATGACCTCATAGACACTGTATATTCGATTGGCAACGAGTTGAAAAACTACAAAACTCAGATTTCCCACTTCCTGGTTGGATTTTTCTCAGGTTTTTGCCTGCCATATGAGTTCTGTTATACTCACAGACATCATTCAAACAGTTTTAGAAACTGCAGAGTGATTTCAATCCAAATCTACTAATAATATGCATGTATTAGGTTCTGGCCCTGAGTAGCTGGCAGTTTACTCTGGGCAAGTTTTTCCTCCGAATGTGAAAATGCTGCCCCCTATCCCAAACACTTGTTTTTCTTAACTTTCGAAAGCATTGTTGTTTAAGGGCTTGAAAGTCAGCATTTCACTCTAAGGTCTACCTGTTGTATTCAGCATTTCACTCTAAGGTCTACCTGTTGTATTCAGCATTTCACTCTAAGGTCTACCTGTTGTATTCAGCATTTCACTAAGGTCTACCTGTTGTATTCAGCATTTCACTCTAAGGTCGACCTGTTGTATTCAGCATTTCACTCTAAGGTATACCTGTTGTATTCAGCATTTCACTCTAAGGTCTACCTGTTGTATTCAGCATTTCACTCTAAGGTCTACCTGTTGTATTCAGCATTTCACTCTAAGGTCGACCTGTTGTATTCAGCATTTCACTAAGGTCTACCTGTTGTATTCAGCATTTCACTAAGGTCTACCTGTTGTATTCAGCATTTCACTAAGGTCTACCTGTTGTATTCAGCATTTCACTAAAGTCTACCTGTTGTATTCAGCATTTCACTAAAGTCTACCTGTTGTATTCAGCATTTCACTAAGGTCTACCTGTTGTATTCAGCATTTCACTAAGGTCTACCTGTTGTATTCAGCATTTCACTAAGGTCTACCTGTTGTATTCAGCATTTCACTAAGGTCTACCTGTTGTATTCAGCATTTCACTCTAAGGTCTACCTGTTGTATTCAGCATTTCACTCTAAGGTCTACCTGTTGTATTCAGCATTTCACTCTAAGGTCTACCTGTTGTATTCAGCATTTCACTCTAAGGTCTACCTGTTGTATTCAGCATTTCACTCTAAGGTCTACCTGTTGTATTCAGCATTTCACTCTAAGGTCTACCTGTTGTATTCAGCATTTCACTCTAAGGTCGACCTGTTGTATTCAGCATTTCACTCTAAGGTCTACCTGTTGTATTCAGCATTTCACTCTAAGGTCTACCTGTTGTATTCAGCATTTCACTCTAAGGTCTACCTGTTGTATTCAGCATTTCACTCTAAGGTCGACCTGTTGTATTCAGCATTTCACTCTAAGGTCTACCTGTTGTATTCAGCATTTCACTCTAAGGTCTACCTGTTGTATTCAGCATTTCACTCTAAGGTCTACCTGTTGTATTCAGCATTTCACTCTAAGGTCTACCTGTTGTATTCAGCATTTCACTCTAAGGTCTACCTGTTGTATTCAGCATTTCACTAAGGTCTACCTGTTGTATTCAGCATTTCACTCTAAGGTCTACCTGTTGTATTATTTCTAAGGTCTACCTGTTGTATTCAGCATTTCACTCTAAGGTCTACCTGTTGTATTCAGCATTTCACTCTAAGGTCTACCTGTTGTATTCAGCATTTCACTCTAAGGTCTACCTGTTGTATTCAGCATTTCACTCTAAGGTCTACCTGTTGTATTCAGCATTTCACTCTAAGGTCTACCTGTTGTAGTCAGCATTTCACTCTAAGGTCGACCTGTTGTATTCAGCATTTCACTCTCAGGTCTACCTGTTGTATTCAGCATTTCACTCTAAGGTCTACCTGTTGTATTCAGCATTTCACTCTAAGGTCTACCTGTTGTATTCAGCATTTCACTCTAAGGTATACCTGTTGTATTCAGCATTTCACTCTAAGGTCTACCTGTTGTATTCAGCATTTCACTCTAAGGTCTACCTGTTGTATTCAGCATTTCACTCTAAGGTCTACCTGTTGTATTCAGCATTTCACTAAGGTCTACCTGTTGTATTCAGCATTTCACTCTAAGGTCGACCTGTTGTATTCAGCATTTCACTCTAAGGTATACCTGTTGTATTCAGCATTTCACTCTAAGGTCGACCTGTTGTATTCAGCATTTCACTCTAAGGTCGACCTGTTGTATTCAGCATTTCACTCTAAGGTCGACCTGTTGTATTCAGCATTTCACTCTAAGGTCGACCTGTTGTATTCAGCATTTCACTCTAAGGTCGACCTGTTGTATTCAGCATTTCACTCTAAGGTCTACCTGTTGTATTCAGCATTTCACTCTAAGGTCGACCTGTTGTATTCAGCATTTCACTCTAAGGGCCTGTTGTATTCAGCATTTCACTCTAAGGTCGACCTGTTGTATTCAGCATTTCACTCTAAGGTCGACCTGTTGTATTCAGCATTTCACTCTAAGGTCGACCTGTTGTATTCAGCATTTCACTCTAAGGTCTACCTGTTGTATTCAGCATTTCACTCTAAGGTCGACCTGTTGTATTCAGCATTTCACTCTAAGGTCTACCTGTTGTATTCAGCATTTCACTCTAAGGTCTACCTGTTGTATTCAGCATTTCACTCTAAGGTCTACCTGTTGTATTCAGCATTTCACTCTAAGGTCTACCTGTTGTATTCAGCATTTCACTCTAAGGTCTACCTGTTGTATTCAGCATTTCACTCTAAGGTATACCTGTTGTATTCAGCATTTCACTCTAAGGTATACCTGTTGTATTCAGCATTTCACTCTAAGGTCTACCTGTTGTATTCAGCATTTCACTCTAAGGTCTACCTGTTGTATTCAGCATTTCACTCTAAGGTCTACCTGTTGTATTCAGCATTTCACTCTAAGGTCGACCTGTTGTATTCAGCATTTCACTCTAAGGTCTACCTGTTGTATTCAGCATTTCACTCTAAGGTCTACCTGTTGTATTCGGTGCATGTGACAAATACAATTTGATTTGATACATGATTCCATGTGTGTTATTTCATAGTTTTGATGTCTTCACTATTAAAAATCAAATCAAATCAAATCAAATATTATTCTCCAACGTAGAGAATAATAATAAAATAAAGAAAAACCCATGAATGAGTAGGTGTGTTCAAACTATTGGCTGGTACTGTATATAGTAACTCCTGGAGTCTAGACCAACAGAATATATACAGTAACTATTGGCTGGTGCTGTATACAGTAGCTCTTGGAGACTAGATCAACAGAATATTTACAGTAACTTTTGGCTGGTACTGTATACAGTAGCTCCTGGAGTCTAGACCAACAGAATATATACAGTAACTATTGGCTGGTACTGTATACAGTAGCTCCTGGAGACTAGATCAACAGAATATCTACAGTAACTATTGGCTGGTACTGTATACAGTAGCTCCTGGAGACTAGATGACTCCAGGGACTTCAGGTTACGAAACAAAAGAAGGTATGGGAACTATCTGAACACTATGAAGTGGATATGAACACACACATACTCAACTATATGCTCGCTTACACATCCGGACTTATACACACACACACACCTGATCTCGCTCTCTTCTCTCACTCTCTTTCTCTTCTCTTCTCTCCCTCTCTATTGTCGAGAACTGTTTTATAATTTAACGTGTTTATTGTTTGTCTATCTTTTTTATGTATTTGTCTACAAGTTTTTATATGTTTACAACAAGCAAGGGGAAGATATCAGAATAGGGGCATTGGGGAATAATAACATATAGTACAGAAAACAGTTGTACTGTAGTGGAGCCGTCTCCAGAGTAATGCAAGGTCTCTTTTATGATCATGTGAAGAGTTAGTTGCTATGGAAATTCTGGGATGTGTTTTTCAATGATGTTAAAGGTAATTATGATGCAACTATGACGGAGATACGATAGGCATTACAATTATCATCATGAATATTAAGGCTATACACACTACATGTTATCACACATAGACACTCAACTATGCAAATTGGCAGAGTATTTATTTTAACATCACACATTATAGTCTTACTCTTATACAGACATCTACTTTTACATAACACTCTCTATATCACATCCAATATCGTACACATCAACCTATCAGATTTGTTCTTATACAGACATCGTACTCACTCTCACTAAATCACACCCAGCATCATACACATCAACCTACTCAGATTTGTTACACACATAATATCTTGTCTCAATGTTCTAACATCTGTGGCTCACAGGCAAACAGGCAAGTTGAAATAAAACAAACATTGAACCTATTTCTTAGAATTCTTAAATATCAGACATTTGAAAGCTCTAGTTTTGACCTTCAGAATACTACATCTGATGGCAGTAACATAGATGAAGTTGTTTACAAGCACTAATCCTTATGGTCAATTTAGCCTTAGATGAAGTTGAGAATAGTATCTAGTTATGGTACATCCTTAGATGGTTGTGAAATTACAGCCAGTTATAATTGTAACAGTTTACAGCAGATTATAAATAAAGAAGTTTACAGTTTCACTGTTTACAGTAAACTCACTCTACATCCTTTAGAAACTCATTACACTGTTTACAGTAAACTCACTCTACATCCTTAGAAATTACACTTAGATGAAGTTGTTTACAGTAAACTCACTCTACATCCTTAGATTACACTGTTTACAGTAAACTCACTCTACATCCTTAGATTACACCTTAGATGAAGTTGTTTACAGTAAACTCACTCTACATCCTTAGATTACATTGTTTACAGTAAACTCACTCTACATCCTTAGATTACATTGTTTACAGTAAACTCACTCTACATCCTTAGATGAAGTTGTTTACAGGAAACTCACTCTACATCCTTAGATGAAGTTGTTTACAGGAAACTCACTCTACATCCTTAGATTACACAGTTGTTTACAGTAAACTCACTCTACATCCTTAGATGAAGTTGTTTACAGTAAACTCACTCTACATCCTTAGATGAAGTTGTTTTACTTAGTAAACTCACTCTACATCCTTAGATGAAGTTGTTTACAGGAAACTCACTCTACATCCTTAGATGAAGTTGTTTACAGGAAACTCACTCTACATCCTTAGATGACAGTTGTTTACAGGAAACTCACTCTACATCCTTAGAGAGTTGTTTACAGGAAACTCATTGTTTACAGTTTAAACTCACTCTACATCCTTAGATGAAGTTGTTTACAGAAACTCACTCTACATCCTTAGATGAAGTTGTTTACAGGAAACTCACTCTACATCCTTAGATGAAGTTGTTTACAGGAAACTCACTCTACATCCTTAGATGTTTACAGAAACTTGTTTACAGGAAACTCACTCTACATCCTTAGATGAAGTTGTTTACAGGAAACTCACTCTACATCCTTAGATGAAGTTGTTTACAGGAAACTCACTCTACATCCTTAGATTACAGAAACTCACTCTACATCCTTAGATTGTTTACAGAAACTCACTCTACATCCTTAGATGAAGTTGTTTACAGGAAAAACTCACTCTACATCCTTAGATGAAGTTGTTTACAGGAAACTCACTCTACATCCTTAGATGAAGTTGTTTACAGGAAACTCACTCTACATCCTTAGATGAAGTTGTTTGAAACTTTATCCAGTTGTTTACAGGAAACTCACTCTACATCCTTAGATGAAGTTGTTTACAGGAAACTCACTCTACATCCTTAGATGATGTTGTTTACAGGAAACTCACTCTACATCCTTAGATTACATCCTTGTTTACAGGAAACTCACTCTACATCCTTAGATGAAGTTGTTTACAGAAACTCACTCTACATCCTTAAACTCACTCTACATCCTTAGATGAAGTTGTTTACAGGAAACTCACTCTACATCCTTAGATGAAGTTGTTTACAGGAAACTCACTCTACATCCTTAGATGAAGTTGTTTACAGGAAACTCACTCTACATCCTTAGATGAAGTTGTTTACAGGAAACTCACTCTACATCCTTAGATGAAGTTGTTTACAGGAAACTCACTACATCCTTAGATGAGTTGTTTACATCCTCCTTAGATGAAGTTGTTTACAGGAAACTCACTCTACATCCTTAGATGAAGTTGTTTACAGGAAACTCACTCTACATCCTTAGATGAAGTTGTTTACAGGAAACTCACTCTACATCCTTAGATGAAGTTGTTTACAGGAAACTCACTCTACATCCTTAGATGAAGTTGTTTACAGGAAACTTTACAGTTGTTTACAGGAA
Source organism: Oncorhynchus tshawytscha (assembly GCF_018296145.1). NCBI lineage: Eukaryota > Metazoa > Chordata > Actinopteri > Salmoniformes > Salmonidae > Oncorhynchus > Oncorhynchus tshawytscha. The sequence goes on from NW_024608203.1 coordinate 45,420, forward strand.
ACTCACTCTACATCCTTAGATGAAGTTGTTTACAGGAAACTCACTCTACATCCTTAGATGAAGTTGTTTAGATAGATGTTGTTTACAGGAAACTCACTCTACATCCTTAGATGAAGTTGTTTACAGGAAACTCACTCTACATCCTTAGATGAAGTTGTTTACAGGAAACTCACTCTACATCCTTAGATGAAGTTGTTTACAGGAAACTCACTCTACATCCTTAGATGAAGTTGTTTGTTTACATCCAGTTGTTTACAGGAAACTCACTCTACATCCTTAGATGAAGTTGTTTACAGGAAACTCACTCTACATCCTTAGATGATGTTGTTTACAGGAAACTCACTCTACATCCTTAGATGAAGTTGTTTACAGGAAACTCACTCTCACATCCTTAGATGAAGTTGTTTACAGGAAACTCACTCTACATCCTTAGATGAAGTTGTTTACAGGAAACTCACTCTACATCCTTAGATGAAGTTGTTTACAGGAAACTCACTCTACATCCTTAGATGAAGTTGTTTACAGGAAACTCACTCTACATCCTTAGATGAAGTTGTTTACAGGAAACTCACTCTACATCCTTAGATGATGTTGTTTACAGGAAACTCACTCTACATCCTTAGATGGAGTTGAATGGAAAAGGAAGGGGTGGTGAAATAATTTTCTGTCATGGACAAAGCCACTCAAAATATGTGATGATATTAATTAACAAAAAGTTTGATCTGAATGTGCAAATAGTCAGGAATGATTCGCAAGGAAAGTTGGATCTTTTTGAATATGAAAGTGGATGAAAAAGAGATTTGGCTCATTAATCTATGTGGTCCAAATCAGGATGATCCATACTTATTCGAAAACATTTATACCAATTTATTGATCATTTGTTAATCATTTGTTGCCTTTCAAACAGCATTGCAGAGCTGGATACAATTTCAATTTCATCCCCCTGAAAAGATAGAACAAATATTATGGCTGAACTCAAATGTGTTGGTTGATAAAATACCTGTACTTATGGGAAAGGGTATTTTGTTCTAAAATTATATTGTACATTGGAATGGTAGAGTTATGTCCTTCGTGGAGTTATCAGAATTGTATGGGAAGGTCTGCTCAATCCAAGAGTACAACCAATTGATTACAGCATTACCCCAAAAATGGAGGAGGCAGGTGGCAGTGGGAGGAGGTAGGGAACTGGTCTGTCTGCCCAATATAAAAGATCAAAACTGGTGGAGGAATAAAAATAGCATACATAGGAAAGTATACCAGTTTCATTTGAGGACCAGGATGTTGACAACTGTGACAACTGTGCCAAATGTGATATTATTTATTACAAGATTTTTCGAGGTTTAGGGGTTTAGTGAATGATTTGTCCCAAATACAATGCTTTTAATTTTTTTTATTGAATATCCAAAATATACAATATACTTGAAGTGAAGCAACAACTACACCACACCAATCATCCAACTACACCACACCAATCATCCAACTACACCACACCAATCATCCAACTACAATACACTAATCAAATCAACTACACCACACCAATTATCCAACTCTACACCACACCAATCATCCAACAGACTCCCATTCAGAGTGACATACAAAAGCATCCAGGGTCCACGCCCTGCTTAAGGGCACGTCGACAGACCTCCCACAAGGCCAAAAGAATGAGGACGTGAAGCCTCCAAGATCCCCCACAGTTCCCCATAGCTGTCCCTCAACCATCCGAGACCCCTCCCATAGTCATCTCCACCAAGAAAAAGAAAAAGAATAAAAAATATAATTAATTCCATTCTCCACCCCCAAGAATCAAATCAAATCAAATTTTATTTGTCACATACACATGGTTAGCAGATGTTAATGCGAGTGTAGCGAAATGCTTGTGCTTCTAGTTCCGACAATGCAGTAATAACGAACAAGTAATCTAACTAACAATTCCAAAAAAACTACTGTCTTATACACAGTGTAAGGGGATAAAGAATATGTACATAAGGATATATGAATGAGTGATGGTACAGAGCAGCATAGGCAAGATACAGTAGATGATATCGAGTACAGTATATACATATGAGATGAGTATGTAAACCAAGTGGCATAGTTAAAGTGGCTAGTGATACATGTATTACATAAGGATGCAGTCGATGATATAGAGTACAGTATCTACGTATGCATATGAGATTAATAATGTAGGGTAAGTAACATTATATAAGGTAGCATTGTTTAAAGTGGCTAGTGATATATTTACATCATTTCCCATCAATTCCCATTATTAAAGTGGCTGGAGTAGAGTCAGTGTCATTGACAGTGTGTTGGCAGTAGCCACTCAATGTTAGTGGTGGCTGTTTAACAGTCTGATGGCCTTGAGATAGAAGCTGTTTTTCAGTCTCTCGGTCCCAGCTTTGATGCACCTGTACTGACCTCGCCTTCTGGATGACAGCGGGGTGAACAGGCAGTGGCTCGGGTGGTTGATGTCCTTGATGATCTTTATGGCCTTCCTGTAGCATCGGGTGGTGTAGGTGTCCTGGAGGGCAGGTAGTTTGCCCCCGGTGATGCGTTGTGCAGACCTCACTACCCTCTGGAGAGCCTTACGGTTGAGGGCGGTGCAGTTGCCATACCAGGCGGTGATACAGCCCGCCAGGATGCTCTCGATTGTGCATCTGTAGAAGTTTGTGAGTGCTTTTGGTGACAAGACGAATTTCTTCAGCCTCCTGAGGTTGAAGAGGCGCTGCTGCGCCTTCCTCACGATGCTGTCTGTGTGAGTGGACCAATTCAGTTTGTCTGTGATTGTGATGTGTATGCCGAGGAACTTAAAACTTGCTACCCTCTCCACTACTGTTCCATCGATGTGGATGGGGGTGTTCCCTCTGCTGTTTCCTGAAGTCCACAATCATCTCCTTAGTTTTGTTGACGTTGAGTGTGAGGTTATTTTCCTGACACCACACTCCGAGGGCCCTCACCTCCTCCCTGTAGGCCGTCTCGTCGTTGTTGGTAATCAAGCCTACCACTGTTGTGTCGTCCGCAAACTTGATGATTGAGTTGGAGGCGTGCATGGCCACGCAGTCGTGGGTGAACAGGGAGTACAGGAGAGGGCTCAGAACGCACCCTTGTGGGGCCCCAGTGTTGAGGATCAGCGGGGAGGAGATGTTGTTGCCTACCCTCACCACCTGGGGGCGGCCCGTCCAGGAAGTCCAGAACCCAGTTGCACAGGGCGGGGTCGAGACCCAGGGTCTCGAGCTTGATGACGAGCTTGGAGGGTACTATGGTGTTGAATGCCGAGCTGTAGTCGATGAACAGCATTCTCACATAGGTATTCCTCTTGTCCAGATGGGTTAGGGCAGTGTGCAGTGTGGTTGAGATTGCATCGTCTGTGGACCTATTTGGGCGGTAAGCAAATTGGAGTGGGTCTAGGGTGTCAGGTAGGGTGGAGGTGATATGGTCCTTGACTAGTCTCTCAAAGCACTTCATGATGACGGATGTGAGTGCTACGGGCGGTAGTCGTTTAGCTCAGTTACCTTAGCTTTCTTGGGAACAGGAACAATGGTGGCCCTCTTGAAGCATGTGGGAACAGCAGACTGGTATAGGGATTGATTGAATATGTCCGTAAACACACCGGCCAGCTGGTCTGCGCATGCTCTGAGGGCGCGGCTGGGGATGCCGTCTGGGCCTGCAGCCTTGTGAGGGTTAACACGTTTAAATGTCTTACTCAATTCACCAACAACCCCCAATTCACCAACAACCAAGACAATGAACTCATGAGAAAAATAAAAAAATTAAACAGAAAACCACAATGCAAAAAAGCAAAGGACATCAAGGACAACTAAAATCATAACAGCAAGGCCAACTGTATATGTTTGAGTGCATGTCTGGCACTAAATACAATGCTTCAGTAGTAAAGATTGAAAAAAGTAATGGGCCTAGACAGCTGCCTTGGGAATTTCCTGATTCTACCTGGATTATGTTGTAGAGGCTTCCATTAAAGAACACCCTCTGGGTTCTGTTAGACAGGTAACTCTTTATCCACAATATATCAGCAGCAGACTATGATCGATAATGTCAAAGGCCGCACTGAAGTCTAACAAAACAGCCCCCACAATCTTTTAATCATCAATTTCTCTCAGCCAATCATCAGTCATTTGTGTAAGTACTGTGCTTGTTGAATGTTCTTCTCTGTAAGTATGCTGAAAGTTTGCTGTCAATTTGTTTACTGTAAAATAGCATTGTATCTGGTCAACACAATTTTTCCCAAAAGTTTACTAAGGGTTGGTAACAAGCTGATTGGTTGGCTATTTGAGCCAGTAACGGGGGCTTTGCAATTCTTAGGTAGCATAATTACTTTTGCTTCCCTCCAAGCCTGAGGACACACAATTTCTAGTAGGCTTAAATTGAAGATGTGGCAAATAGGAGTGGCAATATAGTCCGCTATTATCCTCAGTAATTTTCCATCCAAACTGTCAGACCACAATGGCTTGTCATTGTTGATAGACAACAATCATTTTTTCACCTCTTCCACACTAACTTTAAGGAATTGAAAATTACAGTGCTTGTCCTTCATAATTTGGTCAGCTATACTTAGATGTGTAGTGTCAGCATTTGTTACTGGCATGTTATGCCTAAATGTTCTAATCTTCCCAATGAAAAAATCATTAAAGTAGTTGGCAATATCAGTTTTGTGATGAATGAGCCATCTGTTTCAATGAATGATGGAGCTGAGTTTGCCTTTTTTCCCAGAATTTCATTTAAGGTGCTCCAAATCTTTTTGCTATCATGCTTTATTTAAATATCTTGATTTCATAGTGTAGTTCCTTCTTTTTATTCAGTTTAGTCACATGATTTCTTAATTTGCAATGTTTGCCAATCGGTTGTGCAGCCAGACTTATTAGCCATTCCTTTTGCATCATCCCTCTCAACCATACCATTTTTCAATTCCTCATCAATTCACGGGGATTTAAAAAAATGTACATTAATTTTTTAAGGGGTGCATGCTTATTAGCAACTGGAATAGGAAAATTCATAAATGTGTCAAGTGCAGTGTCTGTTTGCTCCTCATTACACACCACAGACCAACAGATATTCTTTACAGCAATAACATAGGAATCACTACAAAACTTCTTGTATGACCTCTTATACACTATTTTAGGCCCAGCCTTTGGAACTTTGGTATTCCTAGATATGGCTACTATATTGTGATCACTACATCCGATGGATCTGGATACTGCTTTGTGTAAATAGAGTGAACAAAAATATGAGCACAACATGTAAAGTGTTGGTTCCATGTTTCATGAGCTGAAATAATAGATCACACAAATGTTTCATATGCACAAAAAAATGTATTTCTCTCAAATGTTGTGCACAAATTTGTTTACATCCCTGTTAGTGACTTGCCTTCATGGAAGGAACCATGAATTCTGCTCTGTATCAGAGAAATTCTACGGGAGAATGTCAGGTACAGAGCGGCATAGGCAAGATGCAGTAGATGGTATCGAGTACAGTATATACATATGAGATGAGTATGTAAACAAAGTGGCATAGTTTAAAGTGGATAGTGATACATGTATTACATAAAGATGCAGTAGATGATATAGAGTACAGTATATACGTATACATATGAGATACATAATGTAGGGTATGTAAACATTATATTAAGTAGCATTGTTTAAAGTGGCTAGTGATATATTTTACATCAATTCCCATCATTAAAGTGGCTGGAGTTGAGTCAGTGTGTTGGCAGCAGCCACTCAATGTTAGTGGTGGCTGTTTAACAGTCTGATGGCCTTGAGATAGAAGCTGTTTTTCAGTCTCTCGGTCCCAGCTTTGATGCACCTGTACTGACCTCACCTTCTGGATGATAGCGGGGTGAACAGGCAGTGGCTCAGGTGGTTGTTGTCCTTGATGATCTTTATGGCCTTCCTGTGACATCGGGTGGTGTAGGTGTCCTGGAGGGCAGGTAGTTTGCCCCCGGTGATGCGTTGTGCAGACCTCACTACCCTCTGGAGAGCCTTACGGTTGTGGGCGGAGCAGTTGCCGTACCAGGCGGTGATACAGCCCGACAGGATGCTTTCGAATGTGCATCTGTAAGAAGTCTGTGAGTGCTTTTGGTGACAAGCCAAATTTCTTATGTGTTTCTGAGGTCATGGTGATTCTTTGCTGAAGGAAATACTTCTCCTAACTTTACTGTAACCTGTGTAAACTCATTGAGAATATTATTTCCAGTACAGTAGCAGTATGAGTGAAGATGAGAGAGAATACAGAACTGCATTGTTATTTATATAGAAACTAAGGGAAATGATTTATAAAGCAACAGTATTTATGAAAGTATATGTACAGTGAGGGAAAAAGGTATTTGATCCCCTGCTGATTTTGTACATTTGCCCACTGACAAAGAAATGATCCATCTATAATTTTAATGGTAGGTTTACCATTAAAAACTCACTAGGAATACACCAATCATAGCACATACAAATGTGCAAGGCTAGACACACAAAACAATTAGCATACACTTTATAAAAAAGACAATGAGGTATACAGTTAGCTCAAATGTTCAAATGATTATCTTTATATTCAAGCATCAAGCATATCAAAAAAACTTCACGCACACACATTCACATTCACTGAACTTGAACATAAGCTACAACAATGTGTGTAAGTATAATACAAAAGTCGAAAAAGCACTCCTCTACAAAAATGTTTAGATTACAATGTTCACTCACTGGTGTCCATAAAGCGTGGTCTCTTAATTTGGAGTGGTCTCTTTCAATTTTTTCCTAGAGCTGTATATTATTGTAGTAACTTGTAATACTGGTACTAATGGCGCTAATGATCTTTGTCATTGCCTGTGCTGTGTCACACTGTGTTACGTTCATGGATGTATTGTGGTTATGTTCCCTAGCTTATGTAGCATGAGTCATGACCGAATGCTGGCAAGTCCATAGCCTAGGTTTACTAGTCTTTGCTAGTTGAAACATATTGCATTCAAAGTTATATTATGATCGCTATGCTGCACTCATTACTATGATATAATTCCTCCACGAATGCGCAAACTGTTTAGCCTACCGGCCGTTGTGTCACTGTTATTAGCTAAGCTACTTAGCTAGCCATGCTGGGTGTCGTGTGTGTCAGTGTGTGTATTAGCTAGTGTTATATAAATAATCTAATATAAAGCGTTACTAGCAGACCAAAGCTCTGGTTAAACCGGATGCCCTCAGACAACTCTGGGCCCAGTGTCCTCAGTCAAGTCTAGAGCCTGTGTGCAATAACATGAGTATCCGAAGGACACACAGCTGCCATCACGCAAATATACTCCCTGTAAAACTACAAAGAGCAGCCTGCAACAATAACGAGCTTAGAAGTGCCAAGCTATCTCACTGACATTGACCTTTTCATGCACTCCTGCATAAACAGGAAACCCCTGCGCCTAAAGCAGACACTGCTAGTTTCCCCTATCTTTCGTTCCTAGACACACAAACATCTCATAAAGCACTGTACACTCACACTCTACCCCCCCCTACTGGTCGGGTGCCAAGAGCAAAGGACTTTGCTGTGCATCAATGGGGCCCGCTCGGGCTAGAGCAAGGCCCGCCTCCAACTCTTCAGGACCAGTCAGAAGATCAACACGAGAGACTCCACCTACATTATTCTGTGTATAGATTCTGCTGTAAACTCTGGCTGAGCTGCCTAATTATTCTGACTCCTCACAGAGTCACATTCCTTAGGTCCGTGCACGATGTAGAACAAGATGACTTTGACCAATAAACTGCCTTTTTGATACACCTGATTCCACTCTGTCCAGCGTCGTTGTTTTGCATTCCCTCTCCAGTATGAAACACTAAC
>NW_024608204.1:0-22500 GCF_018296145.1 Oncorhynchus tshawytscha
GGGTAGTGAGACTGTCCTCTGTCCTCTACCACAGACTACTGTGTACTGCTGTCTAAGATAAAACATTTTATATCTAGAGACATGGTATAAACATACAGATTACTGTCTATAGAAGATAAAACACAGTGATTGATGATTTCATAATGTACGGTACTGTATGGACTGTGAGGAATACAGCTGTTTCCACGGTATAATGGGGATGCTAGCTACAGCGCTGTTACAATGGGGATGCTAGCTATAGCTGTTACAATGGGGATGCTAGCTACAGCGCTGTTACCCATTGAGGATGCTAGCTGTGTGCTGTTACAATGGGGATGTGCTGTGTCTGTTACATTGGGGATGTGTTAGCTACAGTGCTGTTACAATGGGGATGCTAGCTACAGCGCTGTTACAATGTGTGATGTGCTGTCGCTCTTTTTGTCTTTTAGAAACAACTGGAGCGCTGGGGCTCTGTGTGTGTGTGTGTGTGTGTGTGTGTGTCTGTGTGTGTGTGTGTGTGTGTGTGCGCTGGAGGTGCTCTGTGTGTGTGTGTGTGTGTGTGTGTGTGTGTGTGTGTGTGTGTGTGTGTGTGTGTGTGTAACAGCTAGAGCGCTGGAGGGCTCTCTGTGTGTGTTGTGTGTGTGTGTGTGTGTGTGTGTGTGTGTGTGTGTGTGTGTGTGTGTGTGTGTGTGTGTGTGTGTGTGTGTGTGTGTGTGTGTGTGTGTGTGTAACAACTAGAGTGCTGGAGTGCTCTCTGTGTGTGTGTGTGTGTGTGTGTGTGTGTGTGTGTGTGTGTGTGTGTGTGTAACAGCTAGAGTGCTGGAGGGCTCTCTGTGTGTGTGTGTGTGTGTGTGTGTGTGTGTGTGTGTGTGTGTGTGTGTGTGTGTGTGTGTGTGTGTGTGTGTGTGTAACAACTAGAGTGCTGGAGGGCTGTGTGTGTGTGTGTGTGTGTGTGTGTGTAACAACTAGAGTGCTGGAGGGCTTTGTCTGCCTGATGTATCACAGCAGCAGCAGCCCTGCATATTTCATCACCTACACTCTCTGTATGAATCATTAAGACCCTGTGGTGAGGGGGGTTGTAGTAACAGCAGATCTGTGTGGACTGGGAGTAGTTCTGGTTTGATTCCTGGGTCTGTGGTGAGGGGTTGTAGTAACAGCAGATCTGTGTGGACTGGGAGTAGTTCTGGTTTGATTCCTGGGTCTGTGGTGAGGGGGGTTGTAGTAACAGCAGATCTGTGTGGACTGGGAGTAGTTCTGGTTGGATTCCTGGGTCTGTGGTGAGGGGGTTGTAGTAACAGCCGAACTGAGTGGACTGGGAGTAGTTCTGGTTTGATTCCTGGGTCTGTGGTGAGGGGGGTTGTAGTAACAGCAGATCTGTGTGGACTGGGAGTAGTTCTGGTTTGATTCCTGGGTCTGTGGTGAGGGGGGTTGTAGTAACAGCCAAACTGAGTGGACTGGGAGTAGTTCTGGTTTGATTCCTGGGTCTGTGGTGAGGGGGTTGTAGTAACAGCAGATCTGTGTGGACTGGGAGTAGTTCTGGTTTGATTCCTGGGTCTGTGGTGAGGGGTTGTAGTAACAGCAGATCTGTGTGGACTGGGAGTAGTTCTGGTTTGATTCCTGGGTCTGTGGTGAGGGGTTTGTAGTAACATCAGATCTGTGGACTGGAAGTAGTTCTGGTTTTGATTCCTGGGGCTGTGGTGAGGGGTTTGTAGTAACAGCAGATCTGTGTGGACTGGGAGTAGTTCTGGTTTGATTCCTGGGTCTGTGGTGAGGGGGTTGTAGTAACAGCCGAACTGAGTGGACTGGGAGTAGTTCTGGTTTGATTACTGGGTCTGTGGTGAGAGGTTTGTAGTAACACCAGAACTGTGTGGACTGGGAGTAGTTCTGGTTTGATTCCTGGGTCTGTGGTGAGGGTTTGTAGTAACACCAGAACTGTGTGGACTGGGAAAAGTTCTGGTTTGATTCCTGGGTCTGTGGTGAGGGGGTTGTAGTAACAGCCGAACTGTGTGGACTGGGAGTAGTTCTGGTTTGATTGATGTGTGAAACGTGCCTAGCCTGGTGTCTTTCTGCTTCACTATTGTCCCTTCTCTGAGCCTAGCCTAGCCTGGTGTCTTTCTGCTTCACTATTGTCCCTTCTCTGAGTGACCGTCCTAGAGGGAGCCTAGCCTGGTGTCTTTCTGCTTCACTATTGTCCCTTCTCTGAGTGACCGTCCTAGAGGGAGCCTAGCCTGGTGTCTTTCTGCTTCACTATTGTCCCTTCTCTGAGTGACCGTCCTAGAGGGAGCCTAGCCTGGTGTCTTTCTGCTTCACTATTGTCCCTTCTCTGAGTGACCGTCCTAGAGGGAGCCTAGCCTGGTGTCTTTCTGCTTCACTATTGTCCCTTCTCTGAGTGACCGTCCTAGAGGGAGCCTAGCCTGGTGTCTTTCTGCTTCACTATTGCTCTGAGTGAGCCTCGAGGGAGCCTAGCCTGGTTTCTTTCTGCTTCACTATTGTCCCTTCTCTGAGTGACCGTCCTAGAGGGAGCCTAGCCTGGTGTCTTTCTGCTTCACTATGGTCCCTTCTCTGGGTGACCGTCCTACTGTCGCCAGCTGCTCTCCTCTCCAGGAGAAGTAACAGCTGCTGACTGGGTCTCTGGGGTAATACCTGGAACAACCCACAACTCCAATTAAATCACAGATTGTCCCTTTTAAAGCAGGAGTTAATAACAGCAGGAGACTGTGGCTGCTCGGGTAGTATCTCCCCTTTTCAGTCCTCTCCGTTTCTCTTCTCCTTCTCCCACTGTTCTGGTCCCCTCTTCAGTCCTCTCCTCTCCTCCTCCGACTGTTCTGGTCCCCTCTTCAGTCCTCTCCGTTTCTCCTCTCCTCATTCCACTTTTCTGGTCCCCTCTTCAGTCCTCTCCTCTCCTCCTCCCACTGTTCTGGTCCCCTCCTCTGTCCTCTCCGTTTCTCCTCTCCTCCTCCCACTGTTCTGGTCCCCTCTTCAGTCCTCTCGTCTCCTCATCCCACTGTTCTGGTCCCCTCTTCAGTCCTCTCTGTTTCTTATCTCCTCCTCCGACTGTTCTGGTCCCCTCTTCAGTCCTCTCCTCTCCTCATTCCACTTTTCTGGTCCCCTCTCAGTTTCTCCTCTCCTCCTCCCACTGTTCTGGTCCCCTCTTCAGTCCTCTCCATTTCTCTCTCCTCATCCCACTGTTCTGGTCCCCTCTTCAGTCCTCTCCATTTCTCCTCTCCTCCTCCCACTGTTCTGGTCCCCTCTTCAGTCCTCTCCTCTCCTCATACCCCTGTTCTGGTCCCCTCCTCTGTCCTCTCCATTTCTCCTCTCCTCCTCCCACTGTTCTGGTCCCCTCCTCTGTCCTCTCCGTTGCTCCTCTCCTCCTCCCACTGTTCTGGTCCCCTCTTCAGTCCTCTCCGTTTCTCCTCTCATCCTCCCACTGTTCTGGTCCCCTCTTCAGTCCTCTCCGTTTCTCCTCTCCTCCTCCCACTGTTCTGGTCCCCTCTTCAGTCCTCTCCTCTCCTCTCTCCCACTGTTCTGGTCCCTCTTCATCTCTCCCACTGTTCTGGTCCCCTCTTCAGTCCTCTCCTCTCCTCTCATCCTCCCACTGTTCTGGTCCCCTCTTCAGTCCTCTCCGTTTCTCATCTCCTCCTCCCACTGTTCTGGTCCCCTCTTCAGTCCTCTCCTCTCCTCATTCCACTTTTCTGGTCCCCTCTCCGTTTCTCCTCTCCTCCTCCCACTGTTCTGGTCCCCTCTTCAGTCCTCTCCATTTCTCCTCTCCTCATCCCACTGTTCTGGTCCCCTCTTCAGTCCTCTCCTCTCCTCCTCCCACTGTTCTGGTCCCCTCTTCAGTCCTCTCCGTTTCTCCTCTCCTCCTCCCACTGTTCTGGTCCCCTCTTCAGTCCTCTCCTCTCCTCATCCCACTGTTCTGGTCCCCTCTTCAGTCCTCTCCTCTCTGTTCTCCCCTCTTCATCCCACTGTTCTGGTCCCCTCTTCAGTCCTCTCCTCTCCTCTCATCCTCCCACTGTTCTGGTCCCCTCTTCAGTCCTCTCCTCTCCTCTCCTCCTCCCACTGTTCTGGTCCCCTCTTCAGTCCTCTCCTCTCCTCTCATCCTCCACTCTCCTCTCCTCTCCTCTCCCACTGTTCTGGTCCCCTCTTCAGTCCTCTCCTCTCCTCTCCTCCTCCCACTGTTCTGGTCCCCTCTTCAGTCCTCTCCTCTCCTCTCATCCCACTGTTCTGGTCCCTCTTCAGTCCTCTCCTCTCCTCTCATCCTCCCACTGTTCTGGTCCCCTCTTCAGTCCTCTCCTCTCCTCTCATCCTCCCACTGTTCTGGTCCCCTCTTCAGTCCTCTCCGTTTCTCCTCTCCTCCTCCCACTGTTCTGGTCCCCTCTTCAGTCCTCTCCTTTTCTCCTCTCCCCCTTCCACTCCTCCCACCTCCAATAATCGGTATCGACGTTGAAAAATCATAATAGGTCGACCTCTGACCTCTGGTCTGTTACCATATTGTAACCATCAGGTACATTGACCTCTGACCTCTAGTCTGTTACCATATTGTAACCATCAGGTACATCGAACTCTAGTCTGTTACCATATTGTAACCATCAGGTACATCGACCTCTGACCTCTAGTCTGTTACCATATTGTAACCATCTGGTACATCGAACTCTGACCTCTGGTCTGTTACCATATTGTAACCATCAGGTACATCGACCTCTGGTCTGTTACCATATTGTAACCATCAGGTACATCGACCTCTGACCTCTGGTCTGTTACCATATTGTAACCATCAGGTACACATCGACCTCTGGTCTGTTACCATATTGTAACCATCTGGTACATCAACCTCTGACCTCTAGTCTGTTACCATATTGTAACCATCTGGTACATCGACCTCTGACCTCTGGTCTGTTACCATATTGTAACCATCAGGTACATCGACCTCTGGTCTGTTACCATATTGTAACCATCAGGTACATCGACCTCTGACCTCTAGTCTGTTACCATATTGTAACCATCTGGTACATCGACCTCTGACCTCTGGTCTGTTACCATATTGTAACCATCAGGTACATCGAACTCTGGTCTGTTACCATATTGTAACCATCAGGTACATCTGACTCTGGTCTGACCTCTGGTCTGTTACCATATTGTAACCATCAGGTACATCGACCTCTGACCTCTGGTCTGTTACCATATTGTAACCATCAGGTACATTCGTAAAGTATCAGACCTCTGGTCTGTTACCATTTTGTAATCTTTATTCTAAAATGGTAAATCATGTACTCATCAATCTCCAAACAAGACCCTGGTCTGTTACCATATTGTAACCATCATGGTACATACCCCATAATGACATCACTACCCATAATGACATCACAATACCCCTAGTCTGTTACCTATAATCCCCCATCTGGTCACATCGACCTCTGACCTCTGGTCTGTTACCATCTTTGTAACCTAAAATGACATCAAATCTGTTACCATATATTTCCCATCAATACATCGACCTCCTGACCTCTGGTCTGTTACATATTGAACCTATAATGACTCTGACCTCTGGTCTGTTACCATATTGTAACCATCAGGTACATCGAACTCAGTCTGTTACCATATTGTAACCATCACATCTACCCCTGACCTCTGGTCTGTTACCATATTGACATCACAATACATAATGACATCATTCAGACCTCCCCTTCTTCACATTTTGTTACGTTTCATCTTTATTCTAAAATGGATTAAATACATGTATGACATCTCATCAATACATCCCCAAAATGAGACCCTATAATGACATCACAATACCCCATAATGACATCACAATATGACATCACAATACCCCATAATGACATCACAATACCCCATAATGACATCAATATGTAAAACAAGACCCTATAATGACATCACAATACCCCATAATGACATCACAATACCCCATAATGACATCACAATACCCCATAATGACATCACAATACCCTATAATGACATCACAATACCCTATAATGACATCACAATACCCTATAATGACATCACAATACCCCATAATGACATCCCAATACCCCATAATGACATCACAATACTCCATAATAACATCACAATACCCCATAATGGCATTACAATACCCCATAATAACATCACAATACCCTATAATGACATCACAATACCCCATAATGACATCACAATGCCCCATAATGACATCACAATGCCCCAAAATGACATCACAATACCCCATAATGACATCACAATACCCCATAATGACATCACAATACCCCATAATGACAAATAGAAAACAGGTTTTTAGAAATGTATACACATGTGTAAAAAGAAAGAAAAAGAAATACCTTATTAAGTGTTCAGACCATTTGCTATGAGACTCATAAATGCGCTCAGGTGCATCCTGTTTCTATTGATCATCCTTGAGATGTTTCCCATTCAATCTGATTATATAAATATATATATATATATATATATATACTGTTTTTGCTTTGTCATTATGGGGGGTGTTGTGTGTAGATTGATGAGGTGGGGGGAACTATTTAATCCATTTTAGAATAAGGATGTAATGTAACAAAATGTTGAAAATGTCAAGGTGTCTGAATACATTCAGGATGCCCTGTATGGAATGGGATTCTAGAACAGAATGGGATTCTAGAACAGAAAGGGATTCTAGAACAGAATGGGATTCTAGAACAGAAAGGGATTCTAGAACAGAATGGGCTTCTAGAAACTAGAATTTCCCTCACTGCTTTCTACTGCACAGGTGAGCACATCCACATGAGAGTTCTCTCTCTCTCACACACACACACACACACACACACACACACACACACACACACACACACACTTGCCCTGGGATTAATGATGCATCATGGGAGATGTACTGTATGTATGCCACCCACTCTGCTGATTAACAAGCCATGCAGGGACTGTGTTTTTACATGCCTGAGTAACAATGCAGTGTGTGTGTATGTGTGTGTGTGTGTGCGTGTGTGTGTGTGCGCAAGCATACTTCCAAAGTTGTTTCAAAATGGCTTAAGGACAACAAACAGAGTCAAGGTATTGGAGTGGCCATCACCGACTTGCCAAAACTAGTTTGTTTTAACAAGAAATTTGTGGAGTGGTTGAAAAACAAGTTTTAATGACTCAAACCTAAGTGTATGTAAACTTCCGACTTCAACTGTAGGTCATGAGTGGAGACTCATTAGCATGCCAATTATTCATAAACCAGATATCCCACCTCATATTGTCTCCGTCCCCATTGTTGCTGGGGAAACAGTAGAATACTCTGAGGACATTCTACATTCTATAGAATCTCTTTTTGAGTTCTCTGGTCAGAATCTTCTCTGCTCTCGTCATGTTGATGGTAATTCCCCGTCTGGAAAGGCAGACAGGAGCAGGGAACAATCTGACTGTTTAAATTCAACAATACAGTTAAAAAGTCATTCCTGAATTAAAGAAAAGGGGTCGACTGCCTCACTCCGTTTACATGTTAATGAGCCAGAGGGGAGAGCACATCCCAAATGGCACTCTATTCCCTGTATAGTGAACTAATAGAGTTCCATTTGGGATATAGCCTTAAAATGAACTCGCTTTAGTTGGTTGGTTTAATATAAATGTTTCACTTCTTTCAGCACAAACTTCAGGGACATTTACTGAGAAATGAAGTTGTACTTTAAACTCTAATCACCATCTGGCTCTCTGTCTCTCTCTGGCTCTGTCTCTCTCTGGCTCTCTCTGTCTCTCTGTCTCCCTGTATCCCTTTCACTCTGTCACTCTGTCTCCCTGTCTCCCTGTCTCTCTGTCTCCCTGTCTCCCTGTCACTCTGTCCCTCTGTCTCCCTGTCTCCCTGTCCCTCTCTCTCTCTGTCTCCCTGTCTCCTGTCTCCCTGTCTCTCTCTCTCTCTGTCTCCCTGTTTCTCTGTCTCTCTCTCTCTCTCTCTCTCTCTCTCTCTCTCTCTCTGTCTCTGTCTCTGTCTCTGTCTCTGTCTCTGTCTCTCTCTCTCTCTCTCTCTCTCTCTCTCTCTCTCTCTCTCTCTCTCTCTCTGTCTCTGTCTCTGTCTCTGTCTCTGTCTCTGTCTCTGTCTCTGTCTCTGTCTCTCTCTCTCTCTCTCTCTCTCTCTCTCTCTCTCTCCCTGTCTCTGTCTCTGTCTCTGTCTCTGTCTCTGTCTCTCTCTCTCTCTCTCTCTCTGTCTCTGTCTCTGTCTCTGTCTCTGTCTCTGTCTCTCTCTCTCTCTCTCTCTCTCTCTCTCTCTCTCTCTCTCTCTCTCTCTCTCTCTCTCTCTCTCTCTCTCTCTGTGATACCCTGTATGAACTCTCTCTGTCTGCCGTTCTGTTCATTCTTACTGGATTCAACTTTGATTCAGGGCAGAGTGGAGGAGAAAAAATACTTATTGAATATACTAATGTGTGATTTGCATAAATATCCATAATAAAGAGACTGTGTGAAGCTGCTACTGTTCAATATTCATGTTTTCAGACTGGGAAGACAGAGGTCAGAAATATAAGAAGGAAGAATGAGACTGGATACTGCTGTGTGTGTGTGTGTGTGTGTGTGTGTGTGTAATCTTTAAGGAAATGACAGAGGAGGGGAACCTACTAGCTCAGTGAATATCATTTGAAGTACTGAAAAAGAGACACACACACACACACACACACACACACACACACCATTCAAACCCCTAATTTCCCTAATCGTGACCCTAGCTCCTGACCCTAAACCTAATTCCAACCCTGTGTTTAACTTTAACCCTAAACCCCCTAGAAATATCATTTGACGTTGTGGTAAAGTACGCTGCATGGTTGTGCAACTTGGTTATGACGTCAGAGGGTTGTTGTGTTGTCGTTGACAAGCATCAGAGGGTTGTTGTGTTGTTGTTGACAGCATCACAGGGTTGTTGTGTTGTCGTTGACAAGCATCACAGGGTTGTTGTGTTGTTGTTGACGTTGACAGCATCAGAGCATCAGGTTGTTGTGTTGTCACGTTGACAAGCATCAGAGGGTTGTTGTGTTGTTGTGACAAGCATGTTGTGTGTGTTGTTGACAAGCATCAGAGGGTTGTTGTGTTGTGTTGACAAGCATCACAGGGTTGTTGTGGTGTCGTTGACAGCATCAGAGGGTTGTTGTGTTATTGTTGACAGCATCAGAGGGTTGGTGTGTTGTTGTTGACAAGCATCAGAGGGTTGTTGTGGTGACGTTGACAGCATCAGAGGGTTGTTGTCATCAGGGTTGTTGTGTTGTTGTTGACAGCATCAGAGTGGTACATGCTAATGAGGTGGAGCACAGTGGGGACAGACAGCCAGGCTTTAGGAACATAATGCTCCTCTTTAATTAAACCCAAATGCAACTTCCCAGGAGGACAGGTGACGATGCAACTTCCTGCTAGAGGAGAGAGGACAGGTGACGATGCAACTTCCTGCTAGAGAGAGAGAGAGGACAGGTGACGATGTGTAGAGAGAGAGGACAGGTGATGATCAATCAACAGGTGACGATGCAACTTCCTGCTAGAGAGAAGAGAGAGAGAGGACACGATGCAACTTCCTTATAAAGGACCCTGCTGTGAAGAGAGAGAGAGGACAGGTGTGATCAATCAGAGAGAAAATGTATTTATAAAGCCCTTCTTGACATCAGCTGATGTGTTACATCAGCTGTGTCTGTGTGTGTGTGTGTGTGTGTGTGTCTTTTGCACATATACGGCTGTACATCCACGACTCAACACCTTTAGTGGGAGGGACCATATGTAAACCTGGTACATCATTGACTCAACGCTGGCCTTAGTGGGAGGGATATATAAACCTGGTACATCACGCTGGCCTTAGTGGGAGGGACTAAACCAACACCTTTAGTGGGAGGGACCATATATAAACCTGGTACATCATTGACTCAACACCTTTAGTGGGAGGGACCATATATAAACCTGGTACATCATCGACTCAACACCTTTAGTGGGAGGGACCATATATAAACCTGGTACATCATTGACTCAACACCTTTAGTGGGAGGGACCATATATAAACCTGGTACATCATCGACTCAACGCCCTTAGTGGGAGGGACCATATATAAACCTGGTACATCAGTGGGAGGGACTCATCGACTCAACGCTGGCCTTGGGAGGGACCGTATTAAACCTGGTACATCATCGACTCAACGCTGGAGTGGGAGGGACCATATATAAACCTGGTACATCATCGACTCACGCTGGCCTTAGTGGGAGGGACCGTATATAAACCTGGTACATCATCGACTCAACGCTGGCCTTAGTGGGAGGGACCGTATATAAACCTGGTACATCATTGACTCAACACCTTTAGTGGGAGGGACCATATATAAATCTGGTACATCATCGACTCAACGCTGGCCTTAGTGGGAGGGACCGTATATAAACCTGGTACATCATCGACTCAACGCTGGCCTTAGTGGGAGGGACCGTATATAAACCTGGTACATCATCGACTCAACGCTGGCCTTAGTGGGAGGGACCGTATGCATCAGGAGATTCTCCTGCTCTTTCTCTATTGGTTAATGAAGGTGTGATGTGTTGGTCCAGCAGACTCTCTATTGGTTAATGAAGGTGTGATGTGTTGGTCCAGCAGACTATTGGTTAATGAAGGTGTGAGTCTCTATTGGTTAATGAAGGTGTGATGTGTTGGTCCAGCAGATTGTTAATGAAGGTGTGATGGTCCAGATGTGTGTGTTAATGAAGGAGATGTGTTGGTCCAGCAGACTCTCTATTGGTTAATGAAGGTGTGATGTGTTGGTCCAGAGTCTATTGTTAATGAAGGAGATGTGTGTGTGTTGAAGGTGTGATGTGTTTGTCAGCAGACTCTCTATTGGTTAATGAAGGTGTGTGTGTGATCCAGAGACTCTGTGTGGTTGATGAAGGTGTGATGTGTGTCCAGCAGACAAAGATCCATGGAGATGTGTGTGTGATGAGTGTGTGTGTATGAGATGTGTGTGATGAGATGTGTGTGATGATTGTGTGTGAGATGTGTGATGAGATGTGTGTGATGAGATGTGTGTGATGAGATGTGTATGTTGGTGTGTGTGTGATGAGATGTGTGTGATGAGATGTGTGTGATGAGATGTGTGTGATGAGTGTGTGTGATGAGATGTGTGTGATGAGATGTGATGTTGGTGTGTGTGTGATGAGATGTGTGTGTGATGAGATGTGTGTGATGAGATGTGTGTGATGAGATGTGTGTGATGAGATGTGTGTGTGTGTGATGAGATGTGTGTGTTGTGTGTGATGAGATGTGTGTGATGAGATGTGTGTGTGATGTTGGTGTGTGTGATGAGATGTGTGTGATGAGAGATGATGGAGATGTGTGTGTTGTGTGTGTGATGATGTGTGTGATGAGATGTGTCTGTTGGTGTGTGATGAGATGTGTGTGATGAGATGTGTGTGATGAGATGTGTGTTGTGTGTGTGTGATGAGATGTGTGTGTGTGATGAGATGTGTGTGTGTGATGTGTGTGTGTGTGTGTGATGAGATGTGTGTGATGAGATGTGTGTGTGTGTGTGTGTGATGAGATGTGTGTGATGAGATGTGTGTGATGAGATGTGTGTGTGTGTGTGTGTGTGTGTATTATGAGACGTTTGTGTGTGTGTGTGTGTGTGTGTGTGTGTGATATGTGTGAGATGATGATGGTGTGTGTGATGAGAGGTGTTGTGATATGTATAATGAGATATGTGTGTGGGTGTGTATGATGAGGTTTGTGTGTGTAATGAGATGTGTGTAATGAGATATGTCTTTGGGTGTGTTTGATGAGAAGTGGGTGTGTGTGATGAGATCTGTGTGTGTGTATGTTGAGATGTGTGTGAGGATGTGTTTGATGAGATGTGTGTATGTGATGAGGTGTGTGGCACGGGGGTGTTTATAGTCCCTTCCTCAGTCTCTTCTTCGGTCCTTTCCTCAGTCTCTTCCTCAGTCTCTTCCTCATTTCCTTCCTCAGCCCCTTCCTCAGTCCCTTCCTCAGTCCCTTCCTCAGTCCCTTCCTCAGTCCCTTCCTCAGCCCATTCCTCAGTCCCTTCCTCAGTCCCTTCCTCAGCCCATTCCTCAGTCCCTTCCTCAGTCTCTTCCTCAGTCCCTTTCTCAACTGTTCCTCAGTCCCTTCCTCAGTCCCATCCTCAGTCTCTTCCTCAGTCCCTTCCTCAGCCCATTCCTCAGTCCCTTCCTCAGTCCCTTCCTCAGTCCCTTCCTCAGTCCCCCATTCCTCAGTCTCTTCCTCAGTCCCTTTCTCAACTGTTCCTCAGTCCCATTCCTCAGCCCATTCCTCAGTCCCTTCCTCAGTCCCTTCCTCTGCCCATTCCTCAGTCCCTTCCTCAGTCCCTTCCTCTGCCCATTCCTCAGTCCCTTCCTCAGTCTCTTCCTCAATCCCTTTCTCAACTGTTCCTCTGAGAGAAAGGAAAGGATTGCAACTCTGATCCTAAAATAGACTCAATTATTTCCTCAGCCTTTCTTCAGGAAGCTGTGGACTTGTCCAGAACAGCTCTCTCTCTCTCTCTCTCTCTCTCTCTCTCTCTCATTCTCTCTCTCTCTCTCTGCTCATTCTTTCTCTCTCTCTCAATGCATTCTGGGAGTGTTTGTAGTTGAGAGTGTGGAGGTCTCTGTCCTTACTTAATTTCTTTATTCTTTCCTTGGTCTTTTCTTTCAATTTTATTTTCTATGGTGGAGATTCAACGCACTGTTAGATTAGCGGTACCCGCTGTTTTCATTCAAAGTTAGGGAGGAAGAGGAAGGAGTTTTAGTTTCCTAGGGTTTGAACGGTGTGGTGTGCACGATGGCTTTGCAGCATAGCACGGAGGAGATGCTGTCTCCTCCGCTGTGTGTTCCTGAGAACGGAGTTAAGGTGGAGGAGGCTCTGCTCGCGGTCGGTGAAAAGGTGGGAGCTGAATTTATACATTCTGCTTCCAGAATGAACAAAGCAGTTGTTGTGTTCGTGAAGAGAGTATGTTTAGTGGGCAGGCTGATTGCTAGTGGAATATTTGTAAGGGATGAGTTGGTGCCGATTTTCTGCTCTTTCGACTCCTTAGATTAGGGTGGTAGTTGACAAATCTACTTCTGCTTAAGGCGGATGATCAATAGGTTTGTAAGTTTGAAGGTTTGGTAGGTTTGGTAGGTTTGGTAGGTTTGGGGAGAGGTGAAGGAGAGGAGGAGGGGAGAGGTGAAGGAGAGGTGAAGGGAGAGGAGGGAGAGGAGGAGGGGAGAGGTGAAGGGAGAGGAGGAGGGAGAGGAGGAGGGGATAGGAGGAGGGAGAGGTGAAGGGAGAGGAGGAGGGGAGAGATGAAGGGAGAGGGAGGAGGGGAGAGGAGGAGAGGATAGGAGGAGGGGAGAGATGAAGGGAGAGGAGGAGGGGAGAGGTGAAGGGAGAGGAGGAGGGAGGAGGAGGAGGGGGATAGGAGGAGGGAGAGGTGAAGGGAGAGGAGGAGGGGAGAGATGAAGGGAGAGGGAGGAGGGGAGAGGAGGAGGGGATAGGAGGAGGGGAGAGATGAAGGGAGAGGAGAAGGGGAGAGATGAAGGGAGAGGAGGAGGGAGAGGAGGAGGGGAGAAGGTGAAGGAGAGGAGGAGGGGAGAGGTGAAGAGAGAGGAGGAAGGGAGAGGTGAAGGGAGAGGTGAAGGGAGAGGAGGAGGGGAGAGATGAAGGGAGAGGAGGAGGGGAGAGATGAAGGGAGAGGAAGAGGGGAGAGGTGAAGGGAGAGGTGAAGGGATAGGAGGAGGGGAGAGATGAAGGGAGAGGAGGAGGGGAGAGATGAAGGGAGAGGAAGAGGGGAGAGGTGAAGGGAGAGGTGAAGGGAGAGGAGGAGGGGATAGGAGGAGGGAGAGGTGAAGGGAGAGGAGGAGGGGAGAGGTGAAAGGAGAGGAGGAGGGGAGAGGTGAAGGGAGAGGAGGGGAGAGGTGAAGGGAGAGGAGGAGGGGATAGATGAAGGGGGAGGGAGGAGGGGAGAGATGAAGGGAGAGGCAGGAGGGCAAGGGAGACGAGACAGAAAGGTAAAGGGAAGCAGTCATTTGAAACCAATTTTGGAGAGGCCTGCTGCCTGCCTGCCTGTCTGCCTGTCTGTCTGTCTGTCTGTCTGTCTGTCTTGGGGTAAGGAGAGGAGAAGGTAGAGACAGAGAACTTCAACATGAACAGACGTCTCCATCAGTCAAACACACTGCAGCTTTGCATCCTGTTATTGTTGTGGATGCTGTTGTTTCATCTTTCACATTGTTGCATTTTCCCCCAATTTCAACGGTGTGCTTTTCCTAAACTCTTTGGAATCGTAGGGAAGACGATGCTGGAAAATGTTGAAAGAGTGTTATGGTGTGGTGAGGGGGAGGTGTTGGGAGTTGGGGAGGATGGGAGGAGAGTTGGGAGTTGGGGAGGATGGGAGGAGGGGGAGGGGAGTTGGGGAGAGGAGGATGGGAGTTGGGGAGGATGGGAGTTGGGGAGGAGTTGGGGAGTTGGGGAGGAGAGTTGGGGAGGAGGATGGGAGTTGGGGAGGATGGGAGTTGGGGGATGGGATGGGAGTTGGGGAGGATGGGAGGATGAGATGGGGAGTTGGGGGAGGAGTTGGGGAGGATGGGAGTTGGGGAGGATGGGAGGAGGGGAGGAGATGGGGGGAGTTGGGGAGAGGAGGATGGGGAGTTGGGGAGGATGGGAGGGGAGTTGGGAAGGATGGGATTTGGGGAGGAGTTGGGGGGAGATTATGGGGGATGGGAGAGGGGGAGGATGGGAGGAGGGGATGAGAGGGGAGTTGGGGAGAAGAGGATGGGAGTTGGGGAGGATGGGGAGGAGTTGGGGGATGAGGAGGGGAGTTGGGGAGGAGGAGTTGGGGAGGATGGGAGTTGGGGAGGATGGGGGAGGGGAGAGAGGGAGTTGGGGAGGATGGGAGTTGGGGAGGATGGGAGTTGGGATGAGAGTTGGGGAGAGGAGGATGGGAGTTGGGGAGGATGGGAGGAGGATGGGAGTTGGGGGAGGAGGATGGGAGGGGGAGGATGGGAGAGGGGAGAGAGGGAGTTGGGGAGAGGAGGATAGGAGTTGGGGAGGATGGGAAGAGGGGATGAGAGGGGAGTTGGGGAGAGGAGGATGGGAGTTGGGGAGGATGGGAGGAGGGGATGAGAGGGGAGTTGGGGAGAGGAGGATGGGAGTTGGGGAGGATGGGGAGGGGAGGGGAGTTGGGGAGGATGGGAGGAGGGGATGGGAGTTGGGGAGAGGAGGATGGGAGTTGGGGGGAGGATGGAGGATGGGAGTTGGGGAGGATGGGGGGAGGGGAGTTGGGGAGGAGGGGATTTTATTATTTTTTTTTTTACCTTTATTTAACCAGGTAGGCAAGTTGAGATCAAGTTCTCATTTACAATTGCGACCTGGCCAAGATAAAGCAAAGCAGTTTGACACATACAACAACACAGAGTTACACATGGAGTAAAACAAACATACAGTCAATAATACAGTATAAACAAGTCTATATACAATGTGAGCAAATGAGCTGAGAAGGGAGGTAAAGGCAAAAAAGGCCATGGTGGCAAAGTAAATACAATATAGCAAGTAAAACACTGGAATGGTAGTTTTGCAATGGAAGAATGTGCAAAGTAGAAATAAAAATAATGGGGTGCAAAGGAGCAAAATAAATTAAAATTAAATACAGTTGGGAAAGAGTTTGTTTGGGCTAAATTATAGGTGGGCTATGTACAGGTGCAGTAATCTGTGAGCTGCTCTGACAGTTGGTGCTTAAAGCTAGTGAGGGAGATAAGTGTTTCCAGTTTCAGAGATTTTTGTAGTTTGTTCCAGTCATTGGCAGCAGAGAACTGGAAGGAGAGGCGGCCAAAGAAAGAATTGGTTTTGGGGGTGACTAGAGAGATATACCTGCTGGAGCGTGTGATACAGGTGGGAGATGCTATGGTGACCAGCGAGCTGAGATAAGGGGGGACTTTACCTAGCTGGGTCTTGTAGATGACATGGAGCCAGTGGGTTTGGCGACGAGTATGAAGCGAGGGCCAGCCAACGAGAGCGTACAGGTTGCAATGGTGGGTAGTATATGGGGCTTTGGTGACAAAACGGATTGCACTGTGATAGACTGCATCCAATTTGTTGAGTAGGGTATTGGAGGCTATTTTGTAAATGACATCGCCAAAGTCGAGGATTGGTAGGATGGTCAGTTTTACAAGGGTATGTTTGGCAGCATGAGTGAAGGATGCTTTGTTGCGAAATAGGAAGCCAATTCTAGATTTAACTTTGGATTGGAGATGTTTGATATGGGTCTGGAAGGAGAGTTTACAGTCTAACCAGACACCTAAGTATTTGTAGTTGTCCACGTATTCTAAGTCAGAGCCGTCCAGAGTAGTGATGTTGGACAGGCGGGTAGCTGCAGGTAGCGATCGGTTGAGATCGCTACCTGCATGAGAGGGGAGTTGGGGAGAGGAGGATGGGAGTTGGGGAGGATGGGAGTTGGGGAGGATGGGAGTTGGGGAGGAGAGGAGGGGAGGAGGGGATGGGAGGAGAGTTTGGGAGGAAGGGGGAGTTGGGAAGGAGGTGATGAGAGGGAGAGTTGGGTAGTGGAGGAGAGTGGGGAGGATGGGAGTTGGGTAGAGGAGGATAGGAGTTGGGGAGGAGTGGAGGGGAGAGGAGAGGGGAGTTGGGGAGGAGTGGAGATGGGAGGGGGGCAGGGCAGGGCAGGGCAGGGCAGTTGAGGAGGGAGGTGACTGTCTACAAACAGTGACCTGTGTGGCTCAGTTGGTAGATCATGGTGTTCGCTACACCAGTATAGAAGGTTCAATTCCTGCTGGGCCCCACATACAACAAATGACTGACTGTAAATGGCTTTGGATAAAAGCTCCGGTTAAAACCTGTTAAGGATGACGCAAATTTTCGCAGCTTTTCCGCAGCTTTTTGTTAAAAATCGCGCAACTTTTCAACGTCCTGCTACTCATGCCAGGAATATAGTATATGCATATGATAAGTATGTGTGTATAGAAAACACTCTGAAGTCTCTAAAACTGGTTAAATCATGTCTGTGACTATAACAGAACGTGTTCAGGAGTAAAAATCCCTGGGAAAACTTCACCAAAAACACAAAAAAATTATTCATCCGCCGGTCAATGTATTGTCTAAGGCGATAGAAAATAGATGAGGCTCCGTTTACAATGCCTACAGCTTCCACATGATGTCGCCAGTACTGGCATTTCATTGCTAGTTTATCCTTGGTTAGATAACGTATAGGCACTTCCTGTCTTGGGGTGCACCTGAGGAAGTTATGGAAGTGAAAAAATGGACGATGATTTCAAGACTTGCTGCTATCGAATACAGAACGCCCCGTGATCAATTTGATCGATTATTAACGTTTATTAATACCTAAAGTTGGTTTACAAAAGTAGTTTGAAGTGATTTGTAAAAGTTTATAGGCAACTTTTTTAATTTTAAAAAGTGACGCTGCGTCTGGTAAAGGTGAATTTTCCTGGATCAGACCGGCCTTCATAAATTGACATTTTAGGCGGAATGACGGATTTAATCGGGAAAAAGACCCAATTGTGATATTTATGGGACATATAGGAGTGCCAACAAAGAAGCTCGTCAAAGGTATTGAATGTTTTATATTTTATTTCTGCGTTTTGTGTAGCGCCGGCTACCGCTAAATATTTTGTTTAGGTCTCGTTCAGGTATTTCGGGGGGTGCATGCTATCAGATAATAGCTTCTCATGCTTTCGCCGAAAAGCATTTTACAAATCTGACATGTTGGCTAGATTCACAACGAGTGTAGCTTTAATTGAGTACCTTGCATGTGTGTTTTAATGAAAGTTTGAGTTTTATCGAGTACTACAGGTGGCGCTCTGAAATTTTAGCTGATTTTGGTCCCTGTACAGGAAACACAATACGAAAGAGGTTTTAAGTGGTGGATATTATGATATTATGAAAGGGCTTTATGGGATGGCTTTCTGGGATGGCTTTATGGGATGGCTTTCTGGGATGGTTTTCTGGGATGGCTTCATGGGATGGCTTTATGGGATGGCTTTATGGGATGGCTTTATGGGATGGCTTTATGGGATGGCTTTCTGGGATGGCTTTCTGGGATGGCTTTATGGGATGGCTTCATGGGATGGCTTTCTGGGATGGCTTTATGGGATGGCTTTCTGGGATGGCTTTCTGGGATGGCTTTCTGGGATGGCTTTATAGGATGGCTTTCTGGGATGGCTCTCTGGGATGGCTTGATGGGATGGCCTTTTTGGGATGGCTTTATGGGATGGCTTTCTGGGATGGCTTTCTGGGATGGCTTTATGGGATGGCTTCATGGGATGGCTTTCTGGGATGGCTTGGGATGGTTTCATGGGATGGCTTTCTGGGATGGCTTTATGGGATGGCTTTCTGGGATGGCTTTCATGGGATGGCTTTATGGGATGGCTGGGATGGCTCCCTGGGATGGCTTTCTGGGATGGCTTTCTGGGATGGCTTCATGGGATGGCTTTATGGGATGGCTTTCATGGGATGGCTTTCTGGGATGGTGGGATTTCTGGGATGGCTTCATGGGATGGCTTCATGGGATGGCTTCATGGGATGGCTTTCTGGGATGGCTTTCATGGGATGGCTTCATGGGATGGCTTTCTGGGATGGCTTTATGGGATGGCTTCATGGGATGGCTTTATGGGATGGCTTCATGGGATGGCTTTATGGGATGGCTTTCTGGGATGGCTTTCTGGGATGGCTTTCTGGGATGGCTTTCTGGGATGGCTTTCTGGGATGGCTTTATGGGATGGCTTTATGGGATGGCTTTATGGGATGGCTTTCTGGGATGGCTTTATGGGATGGCTTTATGGGAAGGCTTTATGGGATGGCTTTATGGGATGGCTTTCTGGGATGGCCCAGTAGGTTAATGTCTCTGAGGATGGCAGATGGGATGAGCTTACTGGGATGAGTCAAACTATGGGTGAAACTGGGATGATGTTGGAGAGGCTTTGTCAACATACTGTATCATTACAGAGGGCTGGCTTCTGGGATCTCATCCCCTCCCTCCACTACCTTCCACTGGGATGGCTTTATGGGATGGCTTTCTGGGATGGCTTTATGGGATCCTCCATACCTTTCTGGGATGGCTTTTCTCCCCTCCTCTCATGTCCCTCCCTCCAGATGATATCTCCCCTCTTCCACTAGGTTACCCTGTGAGATGATCCTCTTGGATCTCATCCCATGTCCTCCAATACCTTCCATCTTACCCTTATATACTTCCCCATCTCATCCCCTCCCCTCCACTACCTTCCACTCTTACCCTTATATACTCTCCCCTCCTCTCATCCCCTCCCCTCCACTACCTTCCACTCTTACCCTTATATACTCTCCCCTCCTCTCATCCCCTCCCCTCCACTACCTTCCACTCTTACCCTTATATACTCTCCCTCCTCTCATCCCCTCCCCTCCACTACCTTCCACTCTTACCCATACTATATACCTCCCTCCTCTTACCCCTCCCTCCACTACCTTCCCTGTTACCATACTATACCTCCCTCCTATCATCCCCTGTTACCCCTCCATACTATATACCTTCCACTGTTACCCTCCATACTATACTCCTCCCCTGTCACCCCTCCATACTATATCCACTGATACCCTTCCATACTATACTCCCTACCCCTCCATACTATATCATCCCCTCACCCCCTCCATACTATATCTTCCCTCTTACCCCTCCATACTATATCCTCCTACCCTCTCTATATCCCCTACCCCTCCATACTATTCCACTCTTCCCCTCCATACTATATCCTCCCCTACCCCTCCATACTATATCTCATCCCCTCCATTACCCCTCCATACTATATCCTCCCCTGTTACCCCTCCATACTATATCCTCCCCTGTTACCCCTCCATACTATATCCTCCCCTGTCACCCCTCCATACTATATCCTGTTACCCTCCATACTATATCCTCCCCTGTTACCCTCCATACTATATCCTCCCTGTTACCCCTCCATACTATATCCTACTATATCCTCCCCTGTTACCCTCCATACTATATCCTCCCTGTTACCCCTCCATACTATATCCTCCCTGTTACCCCTCCATACTATATCCTCCCTGTTACCCCTCCATACTATATCCTCCCCTGTTACCCCTCCATACTATATCCCTGTTACCCCTCCATGTTACCCCTCCATACTATATCCCCCTGTTACCCCTCCATACTATATCCTCCCCTGTTACCCCTCCATACTATATCCCTGTTACCCCTCCATACTATATCCTGTTACCTCCATACTATATCCTCCCCTGTTACCCCTCCATACTATATCCTCCCTGTTACCCTCCATACTATATCCTCCCTGTTACCCTCCATACTATATCCTCCCCCTGTTACCCCTCCATACTATATCCTCCCTGTTACCCTCCATACTATATCCTCCCCTGTTACCCCTACATACTATATCCTGTTATCCCCTCCATACTATATCCTCTCTGTTAACCCTCCATACTATATCCTCCCCTGTTACCCTCCATACTATATCCTGTTACACCCTCCATACTATATCCTCCCCTGTTACCCCTCCATACTATATCCTCCCCTGTTACCCCTCCATACTATATCCTCTGTCTCTCCATACCCCTGTTAATTCCCCTCCATACTATATCCTCCCTGTTACCCCTCCATACTATATCACCCTGTTTACCCCTCCATACTATATCCTCCTGTTACCCCTCCATACTATATCCCCTGTTACCCTCCATACTATATCCTCCCCTGTTACCCCTCCATACTATATCCTCCCTGTTACCCCTCCATACTATATCCTCCCCTGTTACCCTCCATACTATATCCTCCCCTGTTACCCTCCATACTATATCATACCCCATATAATCCCTGTTACCCCTCCATACTATATCCTCCCTGTTACCCCTCCATACTATATCCTCCCTGTTACCCCTCCATACTATATCCTCCCCTGTTACCCCTCCATACTATATCCTCCCTGTTACCCCTCCATACTATATCCTCCCCTGTTACCCCTCCATACTATATCCTCCCTGTTACCCCTCCATACTATATCCTCCCTGTTACCCCTCCATACTATATCCTCCCCTGTTACCCCTCCATACTATATCCTACCTGATACCCCTCCATACTCTATCCTCCCCTGTTACCCCTCCATACTATATCCTCCCCTGTTGCCCCTCCATACTATATCCTCCCCTGTTACCCCTCCATACTATATCCTCCCCCTGTTACCCCTCCATACTATATCCTCCCTGTTACCCTCCATACTATATCCTCCCCTGTTACCCTCCATACTATATCCTCCCTGTTACCCCTCCATACTATATCCTCCCATGTTACCCTCCGTCCATACTCCATACTATCCTCCCATGTTACCCCTCCATACTTTATCCTCCCTGTTATTGAGAACATAGTTGTCAGAGGGGATGGAATGTTGTTCAGTCTCTGCTCTTACTGTTCTGGGTTGTATTCTGAGAACTTAATCCATTCTGTTATAGTACTACCATCGAAGCCTCAGGCACACAGGTGTGTGTGTGTGTGTGTGTTTGGTCTGTCTGGGACAGTAATTGTATGGTTGGGTAAGTACAGGCAATATATTAATATCAGGGCTCAGCCTCTGCAGAGAGTGGTGAAACTAGTCATTGTCACACACACACACACACACACACACACACACACACACACACACTCTGTCTCTGAGAGTCAGTGTACACACACACACACACACTGTCACAGTCAGTGTAGTGCACACACTATAACAACTGTCACTGACAGTCACACACACACACACACACTGTCTCAGACACCCCTAGTATAACCACTCTGTCTCTGAGAGTCAGTGTAGTGCTCCTCTATAACCACTCTGTCTCTGAGAGTCAGTGTAGTGCTCCCCTCTATAACCACTCTGTCTCTGAGAGTCAGTGTAGTGCTCCCCTCTATAACCACTCTGTCTCTGAGAGTCAGTGTAGTGCTGTCAGTGTAGTGCTCTATAACCACTCTGTCTCTGAGAGTCAGTAAGTAGTGCTCACCCTCTATAACCACTCTGTCTCTGAGAGATCAGTGTAGTCTATAACCACTCTGTCTCTGAGAGCAGTGTGCTGCCTAGTCTCTGTTCTGAGAGTCTATAACCACTCTGTCTCTGAGAGTCAGTGTAGTGCTCCCTCTATAACCACTCTGTCTCTGAGAGTCAGTGTAGTGCTCCCTCTATAACCACTCTGTCTCTGAGAGGGAGTCAGTGTAGTGCTCCCTCTATAACCACTCTGTCTCTGAGAGTCAGTGTAGTTATCTCTATCACCCTCTAGTAGTGTCTCTCCATCTCTATAACCACTCTGTCTCTGAGAGGGAGTCAGTGTAGTGCTCTCCCTCTATAACCACTCTGTCTCTGAGAGGGAGTCAGTGTAGTGCCTCTATAACCACTCTGTCTCTGAGAGTCAGTGTAGTGCTCTCTATAACCACTGTCTCTCTGAGAGTCAGTGTAGTGCTCCCTCTATAACCACTCTGTCTCTGAGAGTCAGTGTAGTGCTCCCCTCTATAACCACTCTGTCTCTGAGAGTCAGTGTAGTGCTCCCCTCTATAACCAC